>NC_057809.1:528139603-528387880 GCF_018294505.1 Triticum aestivum | reverse complement strand
TTAAGGCACCGAAGCAGCGTCCACCCCGACACGACCCTGGGTTACCTGGTGTGCCTACATTTGAGAATGCAAACGAATCTTCTTTCATTTGCAAACGAATCTATATGTATTACCATGCCCGTGTTTTCCTTGCAATAATTAGTCATTCGAAACGAGATACTCCATCCGTTCACTTTTGTAAGTTGTTTCAGACAACTTAAAATGAACTGTTTTGCACATTGTCTGAAATGTCTTCAAGGTCTTATAAAAGTGAACAGAGGGAGTACTATAAATTAATTAATAAGGAGTTATTTGAAAAAAATCGAAATGGTACCCACGCTAACGTAGATTAGAGTGTGTGTCACATAATTAGTTATTTGAATTAGAGTGTGTGTCATGTAGTTATTTATTTGAATTAGAGTGTGTGTCACGTAGCGATCTCCAATTCTAATGTGGATTTCGCATTTCACTGTATCCATGCTACTTTTTAATACAAATTCATATGTATATGATGAACACCATGGTAGTGAGAAAACTTTTGGATGGATTCAAACATATGACCTACAAAATAGCACAAAAAACTGAGTCAATGTCAACTTTCCGAAACTTAGTATGGCACAAATTCGAAATAATTACCCGTATGCCTGGTCCTCGGTTCAAATCTTACAATGTACACCGAATTGAAACATCGATATTAAGTCTCGTACTATGTACATTCAAATGTTGTTTTTAGCCCCCCGCCCCCCGCACAAACGCTACATACTTCCTGTATCGGTCAATCTTCCTCTCCTAACCACCTTAGGAAGCTATCGGTTTCCAACACACGTTCATTATTTCTCTCCATGTTTCGATCTCTAAGTCTCTCAACTACACAACCCCTTTTTCCACTCTGTTACCAAATGTATTTACCTCACACACCCGCCATTGCACCCCATGCCGAGCTCTCTCTCTCCCCCTCTCCCTCTCACCCTCTCGCGCTAAATACATGCATTGCCTATCTAGCCCCCCAACCTCTCGTGCGCACGCACGCACGTTGTATATCTAGGTCACTCCCTCGAGACTGTCTTACTCTTTCTTCCGCACAACAGGCCACACTCGCTCAATCTCGCTCTCTTTATCTGAGTCTCGTTTAACCTCGTTTTCTTTCACACACAAATGATATATCTCCCTGTTCGGGCCTCGATCGACACACTCTATACTCTCACGCAGATTGTCTATCTAGGTCAGTCCATCCAAGCCGCCGCCACTCTTTCAACCTCATGGTGGGCCATGCTCACTCAATCTCTCTCTCTCTCTCTCTCTCTCTCCGTATGTCTCGATTGACCTCGCTCTTTCTCGGACAAAAATGATATATCACCATGTTTGAGCCCAATTCGACCTATTCACATTGTATACTCTCTCACGCACATCGTTTATCTAGGTCACTCTCTCCAACCCGTCTCACTCTTTCGATCGCACGGCGACCCTATGTGATCGGTTGACCTTGCTTCCTCCCACGCACAAAATATATCTACACGTCTGTGACTGGATCATCTCTCAAGCTCTATCTTATAGCCCTTACCCTTGCCAAAAAGCTCGGCCAATATCTCTCCAGAACATATATATTTGTTCAATGAATGTCGGACCACACTCACTTTGTTTCTCTATCTATATGTCTCTTGATTGACCTCGCTTTCTCACACTGTATCTTCCACGCGTTGAAGCTACTTCCTCTCCATCCCTCGCAAAGCCGGAGCTATTTACATTGCGTGGGGCACTCCAACCTTGGATTAATTTGTGTAGGCATTTGTTCCGGTCGGTTTAGATTATATTTTCATAGCATTCGGCCCACAACTACTCCAAACACCGTTGCAACCCACGCAACTCCCCTAGTTGATTTCCCTCTGGCTCGGTCATCGCTCTCTCGCACGTCCTTTCTCATCTTCAATGTCGCACCATGGTATTATTGAAAAAACTATGTTGTTCTCTTTAATTATTATAAATAAGCTACAAAACTACACACCGATAGTCCACTTGGAATGGAACATATTTCGACCCACAAATTAAAGTGCTACAAACTACACACCGAGGGGCCCACATGTCATGAAACAAATTTGGACCCATATACAAATTAAAAAAATAAAGGACGAGGATCGAACATGCGACCGGGCCTTCAAGCCGCACGTCAATAGGCAACATACATAGAATAGCAATGTTTGTTGTACCCCCTTTGTTCACATAATGTTTTTATATTACCACAGCCTAATTAATGGATAACATGTAATATTATTTTTAGTACTATTCGCCTTCACTTACTGGTGGGTTCCATGTGTGCTCTCTCTCCTCCCCTTCTGTGTTTAGATGCACGTGCAAACAGGAAGAACTCGCGGGCGATGTTGCCGTTGACCATATTTTGACGCGTTCACAAGTCACGACACTAGTTTCACGTACTAGCAGCACTAGCCAGTGTGTACGTGCAATGCACGTTAATTTGGAAGTATATTAAGTGCATGCGGATATTAACTACTAGGATATTATTTGCGTGTTGTCATGTGATTAGCACTATTTTTGGCATGAAATTAACTGCACGCTAAACGTGTTGAACGCTCGACATGGAAGCATTCTAGGTCATTGGATGACAAGGAATACATGTGGCTTGATGACGTTTTATATTTAATTTGATACGGCTCTAGCAGAACATTCAATCGATCAAACCATACATTTCGTTCATTCTGACTCTGACTTTAAATTATACGACGATCGATATAAAATAAACGGAAATGATAAACGTTCGGATTTTAAGCATGGCAATCCGAATGTTTTTCATGGCAAATTTAGATTACGCAGCGGCGGCGGGGGTGTCTCGCGGTGGGAAGCAGCTCCTCTGCCGTGCTCTGTGTGTCGTCGGGCCACTGACCGACGGCGACGGCGGCGTCTTACACCGTTGTTGGCGTACTCCTGGACGTTGTCCTAGCTTCAAGGAAGGCCAAAATGTTTTGGACTTCGGAGCGAGTCAACTGACGGGAGGAGGCGACTGGCGTTGGTGCAAGGAAGCAATCGACGGCGGCCATCCATGCCGCTGAGGGGGGCACTGGCACCCGCGCAGGGACAGGCACTGTCAACGGCACGGTGGAGACATTCGTGTGCACGGGCACCGGCACGGGCGCGCATGTCAGTGCACGCGCAGGCGCATGTGCTGGCAGGTGCATGGGCACTGGCACGAGCGTGCGCGTCACTGCACGCGTAGGCGCATGTGCTGGCAGGTGCACGGGGATGGGCGCTGGCGTAGTCGGGGCGACGGGAGCGGGGACAGGCGCGGCGTCTTCCCGCAAGGCCAGTTCAAGCTCGTTCTAAAGTGCCTTATGTTCTTGAGACTCCGGCTGGGTGTCTTCCTCAGGAAACTGGAACACTAAGGGCAGACCATCGTGATGTGGCATGGCGTACGTTTAGGTGAGGCTAGTTGGAGGTAGACGACAGGAAAATCGGAGAGGAAGAGAGAGGATTGTAGCGATACCGGGTAGTGCGGGGTTGATTTTAAATTGCGGCGCCGGCGACATTAAAAGTGGGAGCAGTTGGGACGACGGTGGGCAGCGGAGCCTGGTCAAAGGGCTCGCCTCCCGGTGAGCCTGCACAGCGGTCTGCTCGCACGCCTCCCTGACAGCCGGCGCAACGGTCTGCTCGCACACCTCCCGTCGACTCACACACTTGCTCAGACGGCACCTGCCAATGAGAAGCGGGGACTCGTGGCGGCACGTAAACGCCCACGGTTTCAATAGTGAAAGTGTTCGCCTTAACGTGACATGTCTTTGTTCCAAAATACCTTGGCTCTTCATTTGTGCAACTTGTCATAAGCAGCTTGTCTCAAATTGAAGAAAAAACTTACGAAGTAATATTTGTGCCATATCACGTGACCATGCTTAGTTTCAAGAATTTATGCTCACTTTTGGATTTTCTAAAATTTAAGATCTAGGATTCGAAACAATATCATAACCTGCATCATGCAATAAATTTTCAAGCCGTATTTCAAGCCGTACATCTGTCCTGTTGTATTTCTTAAGGAAGGATTTGGTCAAACATTTTGCTTAGTTAGACTTCAGACAAGTTATATATGCAGGGTAAAAGGATAATCCCTCCGTACCAGTGCATTGCCTGATATATTAACTCAAGTACTAGGCACGAACAAACGGGCTCAATTATGTGCTCATCCTGGTGTAGTAGTAGTAGTAGTAGTAGTAGTAGTAGTAGTAGTAGTAGTAGTAGTAGTAGTAGTAGTAGTAGTAGTAGTAGTAGTAGTAGTAGTAGTACTAGGCAATGTAGTTGACGGGTGACCTTGATGAGCGGCGACCGAGGGAATTGAACCGTTCTCGGCACGGTAGGTAACATTGTCTAGTTACTAAAGCATCCCTCCGTTGTTCATCGGTAGTCATTATGGACCGGGGACATGAGGGGAATTTCCTAGGGCTGGAATTCTGGCCGCCAGATATTTCGACTTGAAACACTGAGGCTCGACTGGTTGGGGTTGCCTAATGTGCGTACCACGCACGCCACCGAAGGACACGAGCCCGGTTTTTTTAGGATCAACACGAGCCAAGGTCTGGCTGGTACGCCGTTGGGTCCTACCATTCGATAATACGAAAGGAACCTTTTAAATTGCCGAATGAATCTATGTGTATTACAATACCCGTATTTTCCTTGCAAATACTAATATCAACGTGGTAATTGATTTATGATGAGTTGTTGAATTAGAGTGAGTTTGTGATATAGTGATCTCAACGTGGATTTCACATTTCACGGTATCCCTAGTAAGTTTTCCAATGCAAATTCAAATTTAAAAGATGAACAATATGGAGGTGAGAAAACTTTGTATGTATCAAGCATATGACCACACACACACAGAGACACACACGCACGAACACAACAACAATCCAATAAGTATAGTGCATCTATTTTTCCAAACCATGCATGTATGACACGAATTCAAAAATACTCCTTCTATTCCTAAATATTAGTCTTTTAGAGAGTTCAACAAGTGACTACATACGGAGCAAAATGAGTGAATCTAGACTCTAAAATATGTCTATATACATCCGTATGTGCCAGTCCATTTGAAGCCTCTAAAAAGACTAATATTTAGGAACGAAGGGAGTAAAATGTAAGACATCCATGGTCCTCAGTTCAATATTTAAAATGAACGTGAAACTGAAACATGAATATTAAGTCTAGTACTACAGTACATGCAAATGTTGTGCTTAGACGGAGGTATGATTGTCGGGGGTCAACCCCTCGACCTTAGATAAAATTGTGGAGCTCTGTTTAGGGTTGTTTAGATTATATTTGTCCCCACCCTCCCAACCACCGATTGGTTGTGCACCCCCACCCCTCCTCCCCGGGAGAATATCATGTGTCCCCATACCTTAGATGCTATATGCCGATACGAGTTGCTTGGAGCTTGTAGATCTGAGATATAGCAGCTCACATGACGTGTCTTAATATTTTTGCAGGAAACCTTGATGAGTTTGAGAATTGCACACAATTTGTACAAAAACTACTTAGATGCCCTTTGATCCCATATCCAACGACCTCGAAGATCGTATCACCGTAGCATCTAAGATGAAGGAGGACATCATATTCTCCTGTATGTAAGAATATCATGTGCTACCACACCTTAGATGCTTTGGTGATACAAGATCTTCGGAGGCATTGGATTTGTGACCCAACACCTCCTCGGTGGTTCAAATGGTTTTTTGCAGAAAAGCCCAAAAAGAGTTCGGCCACTGCTTACAAGCACAAAGACTGCTCATATGCCATTGGATCTCAGATCAAACGACCTCCAAGCTCGTATCACCGTAGCATCCAAGCTACGATAGCACCTTATGTTTTCTCGCGCAGGAGAGTATGAGGTGCTCCTGCATCGTAGATTCTATGGTGATACGAGTTCACTGAGATCTAACGGCCCACAGTAGGAGGTTTGAATGTTTTTGCAATATACGGCTGATAGATTTTGGGAAATGCGCAGAAAGTACAAGTACTACGCATGTGCCATCTGATCACTGATCATACGACCTAGATGCTCATATCACCGTAGCGGGTAATTAAGCTACGGGGAGCACCTAATATGAGCACCGGGGAGCCGTTGGATCGAAGATGCAGCGGCACACACGAGGCCTGAATGTTTTATTTGCAAAAAAACCTTTGGAGAGTTTGGAAATTGCGCATAATTACAAAGACTACTCCCAAGCCATTGGATCTCACTTCCAACGGTGTAAAAACTCGTATCTCCATAGTATCTAAGCTGCAGGGTGGATGTGATATTCTATGTCACTGTCATTTTTGTTCGTAAACTTGCAAAATACGTGTAACTCGTGCCGTTACTTGTCTAACCGCGCAAAGTGTTTGTTCAAAAAAACCATCCTACACTGAAATATCAGAACAACACACGGGGGTCCCACTTGTCATTAATCAAATTTGGATCTAAAACTAACAAATCTAAAAGACGAGATTCGAACTGGCAACCTGGACTACAAAGCGTAAGTAGATAGCCTGAAAAAACGAACGGTTGTTGGCTTTGTCCCATAACTTGATTTTATACAGTACTTGCGTTGAGTAGAGTAGAGGGAGTGCCTCGTCAACACGTGCATGACCGTTGTCTCACTTACTGGTGGGTCCCAGGTCTGCGATCTCAATCTCTCTTCTCTCCATCGTCTAACCTTTGCACGGGCACACATGAAGAGCGGCGCTAGCTTGCCGTGGTGTTATTACAACTAAAAAAAGCTTGGAAAATAGAAGAATCGCCTAGAACAAGAGACGTTGTGGCTGGTCGAGACGGAGCTAACCACATCTATCCTCCGTGCCACATTTGCATGATGAAGCCATGTGGCTAGTGGGGTGTTTTCGACCGACTGGCTGGGTCCCGAGGTCGAACCATAGGTACTACGTCTGATACAGTATATTTTTACACGCACATTTTTCCTCTGTGCCGAGACGTGGCACACCCTACCGCGCGGTTTCGGGGTCCTCCCGGGTGGTGCACGCATATATTCTTCCTGACGTGGGACGCCCTACCGCGCATTTTCTGGGTCCTCCTTGGTCGTAGCGCCGAAGCAAGTAAATGAGTCGTCAAATCACGAAAGACCACCTTTCCCTCCGAGTACATCAGTGAAGCACAGTGGCTAGCTAGTTGGGCTAGTTCGACCGATTAGCTAGGCCGCCGCCACATTTGTTTTTTCACCCCTTTTTTTATCTACTTGCCGGTAGGTAAATTTAAATATCCACTGCGGCGTTGCTCTGGTGTTTGGGTGTGGCAGGATTTTTAATTTTTTGATTGATGGGAGCAGGCGCGGCAGGACTTTTAATTTTTGATTGACAGGAGCAGGCGCGGCAGCAATTAGTCATGATTGTTGGGTTTCGTAGTAATTTCAAAAAATTTCCTACGCACACGCAAGATCATGTGATGCATAGCAACGAGGGGGAGAGTGTTGTCTACGTACCCAACGCAGACCGACTGCGGAAGCGATGACACGACGTAGAGGAAGTAGTCGTACATCTTCACGATCCAACCGATCAAGCACCGAAACTACGGCACCTCCGAGTTCGAGCACACGTTCAGCTCGATGACGATCCTCGGACTCCGATCCAGCAAAGTGTCGGGGAAGAGTTCCGTCAGCACGACGGTGTGGTGACGATCTTGATGAACTACAGCAGCAGGGCTTCGCCTAAACTCCGCTACAGTATTATCGAGGTATATGGTGGCAGGGGGCACCGCACACGGCTAAGGAATAGATCACGTGGATCAACTTGTGTGTTCTAGGGTGCCTCTACCTCAGTATATAAAGGAGCCAAGGGGGGAGAGGGGCGCCGGCCAGGGAGAGAGGCGCAGGAGGAGTCCTACTCCTTCCGGGAGTAGGACTCCCCTCCAATCCTATTCCAACTAGGATTCCCCGAGGGGGAAAGAGGGAGAGGGGGGCCGGCCACCTCCTCCTAGTCCTAATAGGACTAGGAGAGGGGGAAGTGGCGCAGCCACCTTGGGCTGCCCCTTTCTCCTTTCCAGTAAGGCCCATGAAGGCCCATATGGCTCCCGGGGGGTTCCGGTAACCTCCCGGTAACCCGGTAAAATCCCGATTTCACCCGGAACACTTCCGATGTCCAAACATAGGCTTCCAATATATCAATCTTTACGTCTCGACCATTTCGAGACTCCTCGTCATGTCCGTGATCACATCCGGGACTCCGAACAACCTTCGGTACATCAAAATGCATAAACTCATAATGAAACGTTCATCGTAACCTTAAGCGTGCGGACCCTACGGGTTCGAGAACAATGTAGACATGACCGAGACACGTCTCCAGTAAATAACCAATAGCGGGACCTGGATGCCCATATTGGCTCCTACATATTCTACGAAGATCTTTATCGGTCAGACCGCATAACAACATACGTTGTTCCCTTTGTCATCGGTATGTTACTTGCCCGAGATTCGATCGTCGGTATCCAATACCTAGTTCAATCTCGTTACCGGCAAGTCTCTTTACTCGTTCCGTAATACATCATCTCACAACTAACATATTAGTTGTAATGCTTGCAAGGCTTATGTGATGTGTATTACCGAGAGGGCCCAGAGATACCTCTCCAACAATCGGAGTGACAAATCCTAATCTCGAAATACGCCAACCCAACATCTACCTTTGGAGACACCTGTAATGCTCCTTTATAATCACCCAGTTACGTTGTGACGTTTGGTAGCACCCAAAGTGTTCCTCCGGCAAACGGGAGTTGCATAATCTCATAGTCATAGGAACATGTATAAGTCATGAAGAAAGCAATAGCAACATACTAAACGATCGGGTGCTAAGCTAATGGAATGGGTCATGTCAATCAGATCATTCAACTAATGATGTGACCTCGTTAATCAAATAACAACTCATTGTTCATGGTTAGGAAACATAACCATCTTTGATTAACGAGCTAGTCAAGTAGAGGATACTAGTGACACTTTGTTTGTCTATGTATTCACACATGTATTATGTTTCCGGTTAATACAATTCTAGCATGAACAATAAACATTTATCATGATTATAAGGAAATAAACAATAACTTTATTATTGCCTCTAGGGCATATTTCCTTCAGTCTCCCACTTGCACTAGAGTCAATAATCTAGATTACACTGTAATGATTCTAACACCCATGGAGCTTTGGTGCTGATCATGTTTTGCTCGTGGAAGAGGCTTAGTCAACGGGTCTGCAACATTCAGATCCGTATGTATCTTGCAAATCTCTATGTCTCCCACCTGGACTAGATCCCGGATGGAGTTGAAGCGTCTTTTGATGTGTTTGGTCCTTTTGTGAAATCTGGATTCTTTTGCCAAGGCAATTGCACCAGTATTGTCACAAAAGATTTTCATTGGACCCGATGCATTAGGTATGACACCTAGATCGGATATGAACTCCTTCATCCAGACTCCTTCGTTCACTGCTTCCGAAGCAGCTATGTATTCCGCTTCACATGTAGATCCCGCTACGACGCTTTGTTTAGAACTGCACCAACTGACAGCTCCACCGTTTAATGTAAACACGTATCCGGTTTGCGATTTAGAATCGTCCGGATCAGTGTCAAAGCTTGCATCAATGTAACCTTTTACGGTGAGCTCTTTGTCACCTCCATATACGAGAAACATATCCTTAGTCCTTTTCAGGTATTTCAGGATGTTCTTGACCGCTGTCCAGTGATCCACTCCTGGATTACTTTGGTACCTCCCTGCTAAACTTATAGCAAGGCACACATCAGGTCTGGTACACAGCATTGCATACATGATAGATCCTATGGCTGATGCATAGGGAACATCTTTCATATTCTCTCTACCTTCTGCAGTGGTCGGGCATTGAGTCTTACTCAACTTCACGCCTTGTAACACAGGCAAGAACCCTTTCTTTGCTTGATCCATTTTGAACTTCTTCAAAATTTTGTCAAGGTATGTGCTTTGTGAAAGTCCAATTAAGCGTCTTGATCTATCTCTATAGATCTTAATGCCTAATATGTAAGCAGCTTCACCGAGGTCTTTCATTGAAAAACTTTTATTCAAGTATCCCTTTATGCTATCCAGAAATTCTATATCATTTCCAATTAGCAATATGTCATCCACATATAATATTAGAAATGCTACAGAGCTCCCACTCACTTTCTTGTAAATACAGGCTTCTCCGAAAGTCTGTATAAAACCAAATGCTTTGATCACACTATCAAAACGTTTATTCCAACTCCGAGAGGCTTGCACCAGTCCATAAATGGATCGCTGGAGCTTGCACACTTTGTTAGCTCCCTTTGGATCGACAAAACCTTCCGGTTGCATCATATACAACTCTTCTTCCAGAAATCCATTCAGGAATGCAGTTTTGACATCCATCTGCCAAATTTCATAATCATAAAATGCGGCAATCGCTAACATGATTCGGACGGACTTAAGCATCGCTACGGGTGAGAAGGTCTCATCGTAGTCAATCCCTTGAACTTGCCGAAAACCTTTTGCGACAAGTCGAGCTTTGTAGATAGTAACATTACCATCAGCGTCAGTCTTCTTCTTAAAGATCCATTTATTTTCAATTGCTTGCCGATCATCGGGCAAGTCAACCAAAGTCCATACTTTGTTTTCATACATGGATCCCATCTCAGATTTCATGGCTTCAAGCCACTTTGCGGAATCTGGGCTCACCATCGCTTCTTCATAGTTCGTAGGTTCATCATGATCTAGTATCATGACTTCCAGAACAGGATTACCGTACCACTCTGGTGCGGATCTTACTCTGGTTGATCTACGAGGTTCAGTAGTATCTTGATCTGAAGTTTCATGATCATTATCATTGGCTTCCTCACTAACTGGTGTAGGTGTCACTGAAACAGTTTTCTGTGATGAACTACTTTCCAGTAAGGGAGCAGGTACAGTTACCTCATCAAGTTCTACTTTCCTCCCACTCACTTCTTTCGAGAGAAACTCCTTCTCTAGAAAGGATCCATTCTTGGCAACGAATGTTTTGCCTTCGGAACTGTGATAGAAGGTGTACCCAACAGTTTCCTTTGGGTATCCTATGAAGACACATTTCTCCGATTTGGGTTCGAGCTTATCAGGTTGAAGCTTTTTCACATAAGCATCGCAGCCCCAAACTTTAAGAAATGACAACTTTGGTTTCTTGCCAAACCACAGTTCATAAGGCATCGTCTCAACGGATTTTGATGGTGCCCTATTTAACGTGAATGCGGCCGTCTCTAGAGTATAACCCCAAAACGATAGCGGTAAATCAGTAAGAGACATCATAGATCACACCATATCCAGTAAAGTACGATTACGACGTTCGGACACACCATTACGCTGTGGTGTTCCGGGTGGCGTGAGTTGCGAAACTATTCCACAGTTTTTCAAATGTACACCAAACTCGTAACTCAAATATTCTCCTCCACGATCAGATCGTAGAAACTTTATTTTCTTGTTACGATGATTTTCAACTTCACTCTGAAATTCTTTGAACTTTTCAAATGTTTCAGATTTATGTTTCATTAAGTAGATATACCCATATCTGCTTAAATCATCTGTGAAGGTGAGAAAATAACGATATCCGCCACGAGCCTCAATATTCATCGGACCACATACATCGGTATGTATGATTTCCAACAAATCTGTTGCTCTCTCCATAGTACTGGAGAACGGTGTTTTAGTCATCTTGCCCATGAGGCACGGTTCGCAAGTACCAAGTGATTCATAATCAAGTGGTTCCAAAAGTCCATCAGTATGGAGTTTCTTCATGCGCTTTATACCGATATGACCTAAACGACAGTGCCACAAATAAGTTGCACTTTCATTATCAACTCTGCATCTTTTGGCTTCAACATTATGAATATGTGTATTACTACTATCGAGATTCAATAAGAATAGACCACTCTTCAAGGGTGCATGACCATAAAAGATATTACTCATATAAATAGAACAACCATTATTCTCTGATTTAAATGAATAACCGTCTCGCATTAAACAAGATCCAGATATAATGTTCATGCTCAACGCTGGCACCAAATAACAATTATTTAGGTCTAATATTAATCCCGAAGGTAGATGTAGAGGTAGTGTGCCGACCGCGATCACATCGACTTTGGAACCGTTTCCCACGCGCATCGTCACCTCGTCCTTTGCCAGTGCCCGCTTATTCCGTAGTCCCTGTTTCGAGTTGGAAATATTAGCAACAGAACCAGTATCAAATACCCAGGTGCTACTGCGAGCTCTAGTAAGGTACACATCAATAACATGTATATCACATATACCTTTGTTCACCTTGCCATCCTTCTTATCCGCCAAATACTTGGGGCAGTTCCGCTTCCAGTGACCAGTCTGCTTGCAGTAGAAGCACTCAGTTTCAGGCTTAGGTCCAGACTTGGGTTTCTTCTCCTGAGCAGCAACTTGTTTGCCGTTCTTCTTGAAGTTCCCCTTCTTTTTCCCTTTGCCCTTTTTCTTGAAACTAGTGGTTTTGTTAACCATCAACACTTGATGCTCCTTTTTGATTTCTACCTCCGCAGCTTTCAGCATTGCGAAGAGCTCGGGAATAGTCTTGTTCATCCCTTGCATATTATAGTTCATCACGAAGCTCTTGTAGCTTGGTGGCAGTGATTGGAGAATTCTGTCAATGACGCAATCATCCGGAAGATTAACTCCCAATTGAATCAAGTGATTATTATACCGAGACATTTTGAGTATATGCTCACTGACAGAACTGTTCTCCTGCATCTTGCAGCTATAGAACTTATTGGAGACTTCATATCTCTCAATTCGGGCATTTGCTTGAAATATTAACTTCAACTCCTGGAACATCTCATATGCTCCATGACGTTCAAAACGTCGTTGAAGTCCCGATTCTAAGCCGTCAAGCATGGCACACTGAACTATCGAGTAGTCATCAGCTTTGCTCTGCCAGACGTTCATAACATCTGGTGTTGCTCCAGCAGCAGGCCTGGCACCTAGCGGTGCTTCCAGGACGTAATTCTTCTATGCAGCAATGAGGATAATCCTCAAGTTACGGACCCAGTCCGTGTAATTGCTACCATCATCTTTCAACTTTGCTTTCTCAAGGAACGCATTAAAATTCAACGGAACAACAACACGAGCCATCTATCTACAATCAACATAAACAAGCAAGATACTATCAGGTACTAAGTTCATGATAAATTTAAGTTCAATTAATCATATTACTTAAGAACTCCCACTTAGATAGACATCCCTCTAATCTTCTAAGTGATTACGTGATCCAAATCAACTAAACCATAACCGATCATCATGTGAGATGGAGTAGTTTTCAATGGTGAACATCGTTTATGTTGATCATATCTACTATATGATTCACGCTCAACCTTTCGGTCTCCGTGTTCCGAGGCCACATCTGCATATGCTAGGCTCGTCAAGTTTAGCCTGAGTATTCTGCGTGTGCAAAACTGGCTTGCACCCGTTGTAGATGGACGTAGAGCTTATCACACCCGATCATCATGTGGTGTCTGGGCACGACGAACTTTGGCAACGGTGCATACTCAGGGAGAACACTTCTTGATAATTTAGTGAGAGATCGTCTTATAATGCTACCGTCAATCAAAGCAAGATAAGATGCATAAAAAGATAAACATCACATGCAATCAATATAAGTGATATGATATGGCCATCATCATCTTGTGCTTGTGATCTCCATCTCCTAAGCACCGTCATGATCACCATCGTCACCGGCGCGACACCTTGATCTCCATCGTAGCATCGTTGTCGTCTCGCCAATCTTATGCTTCCACGACTATCACTACCGTTTAGTAATAAAGTAAAGCATTACATCGCGATTGCATTGCATACAATAAAGCGACAACCATATGGCTCCTGCCAGTTGCCGATAACTCGGTTACAAAACATGATCATCTCATACAATAAAATTCAGCATCATGCCTTGACAATATCACATCACAACATGCCCTGCAAAAACAAGTTAGACGTCCTCTACTTTGTTGTTGCATGTTTTACGTGGCTGCTACGGGCTTAAGTAAGAACCAATCTCACCTACGCATCAAAACCACAACGATAGTTTGTCAAATAGACTCCGTTTTAACCTTCGCAAGGACCGGGCGTAGCCATACTTGGTTCAACTAAAGTTGGAGAGACAGTCGCCCGCAAGCCATCTCTGTGCAAAGCACGTCGAGGGAACCGGTCTCGCGTAAGCGTACGCGTAAGGTTGGTCCGGGTCGTCTCATCCAACAATACCGCCGAACCAAAGTATGACATGCTGGTAGGAAGTATGACTTGTATCGTCCACAACTCACTTGTGTTCTACTCGTGCATATAACATCAACATAAATAACCTAGGCTCGGATGCCACTGTTGGGTTTCGTAGTAATTTCAAAAAAATTCCTACGCACACGCAAGATCATGTGATGCATAGCAACGAGGGGGAGAGTGTTGTCTACGTACCCAACGCAGACCGACTGCGGAAGCGATGACACGACGTAGAGGAAGTAGTCGTACGTCTTCACGATCCAACCGATCAAGCACCGAAACTACGGCACCTCCAAGTTCGAGCACATGTTCAGCTCGATGACGATCCCCGGACTCCGATCCAGCAAAGTGTCGGGGAAGAGTTCCATTAGCACGACGGCGTGGTGACGATCTTGATGAACTACAGCAGCAGGGCTTCGCCTAAACTCCGCTACAGTATTATCGAGGTATATGGTGGCACGGGGCACCGCACACAGCTAAGGAATAGATCACGTGGATCAACTTGTGTGTTCTAGGGTGCCTCTACCTCAGTATATAAAGGAGCCAAGGGGGGAGAGGGGCGCCGGCCAGGGAGAGAGGCGCAGGAGGAGTCCTACTCCTTCCGGGAGTAGGACTCCCCTCCAATCCTATTCCAACTAGGATTCCCCGAGGGGGAAAGAGGGAGAGGGGGCCGGCCACCTCCTCCTAGTCCTAATAGGACTAGGAGAGGGGGAAGTGGCGCAGCCACCTTGGGCTGCCCCTTTCTCCTTTCCACTAAGGCCCATGAAGGCCCATATGGCTCCCGGGGGGTTCCGGTAACCTCCCGGTAACCCGGTAAAATCCCGATTTCACCCGGAACACTTCCGATGTCCAAACATAGGCTTCCAATATATCAATCTTTACGTCTCGACCATTTCGAGACTCCTCGTCATGTCCGTGATCACATCCGGGACTCCGAACAACCTTCGGTACATCAAAATGCATAAACTCATAATGAAACTGTCATCGTAACCTTAAGCGTGCGGACCCTACGGGTTCGAGAACAATGTAGACATGACCGAGACACGTCTCCGGTCAATAACCAATAGCGGGACCTGGATGCCCATATTGGCTCCTACATATTCTATGAGGATCTTTATCGGTCAGACCGCATAACAACATACGTTGTTCCCTTTGTCATCGGTATGTTACTTGCCCGAGATTCGATCGTCGGTATCCAATACCTAGTTCAATCTCGTTACCGGAAAGTCTCTTTACTCGTTCCGTAATACATCATCTCACAACTAACATATTAGTTGTAATGCTTGCAAGGCTTATGTGATGTGTATTACCGAGAGGGCCCAGAGATACCTCTCCAACAATCAGAGTGACAAATCCTAATCTCGAAATACGCCAACCCAACATCTACCTTTGGAGACACATGTAATGCTCCTTTATAATCACCCAGTTACGTTGTGATGTTTGGTAGCACCCAAAGTGTTCCTCCGGCAAACGGGAGTTGCATAATCTCATAGTCATAGGAACATGTATAAGTCATGAAGAAAGCAATAGCAACATACTAAACGATCGGGTGCTAAGCTAATGGAATGGGTCATGTCAATCAGATCATTCAACTAATGATGTGACCTCGTTAATCAAATAACAACTCATTGTTCATGGTTAGGAAACATAACCATCTTTGATTAACGAGCTAGTCAAGTAGAGGCATACTAGTGACACTTTGTTTGTCTATGTATTCACACATGTATTATGTTTCCAGTTAATACAATTCTAGCATGAATAATAAACATTTATCATGATTATAAGGAAATAAATAATAACTTTATTATTGCCTCTAGGGCATATTTCCTTCAATGATGACTCCGCCTGTAAAAACCCATTGCTCCCTGATGTGAGAAGTCGTCGACTGGTGTTTTACCGTGGTGAAAACGAAAAGATTCCCCGCTCCCTCCGCCTTACTGTAGATTGCATTGCCTTTCAGCCGTTTCGCCCCCTTTGCTTCCTCTCCCCATTGCTTCTACCTGGTGCCATGGTGGCGCAGCAGATCACAGAGTCCGAGGTGAGGCTCCTAACACAGGAGCTCCATACCAAGGATGCAGAGCTCAGGGCCAAGGACGTGGAGCTCCGTGAGCTCAAGGAGGAGAGGAGTGCCTTGCTCCTCCGTTATGTGCGGGAGTTCATGGAGCTTCAAAAGCGACAGGCGTCCACCACAAAGATGCTCGAGGCGTCGGCGGCGTTGCTGCAGAAAGTGGGAGATACGATAGCCCGTCAGGGGAGCCGGGTGGAGCGCGAGCGGGCCGATCGTGACGAGGTCCAGGATCGCCTCAGCCACTTGGTGAACCAAGTTGCCACGCACGTGTTGCGGCTGCGCGATGCCTGCTGTCGTGCCAGCGCGACGATGCCGGCCATCGGGCTAAACCCGTTCGACCACCCGGTCGACTTCAATGAGCTGTGGCTTCCTGACCTGGTCTCCTTCTTCACATATATCTTTGAGGAGCTGAGCCGTCTCCGCGCGATGGTGGGGGCTAAGCTAGACAAGGAGGGGTTGCGGGCTGCCGTCGCCGTTGTTGGGAAAATCCTTTCAGGGCTCCGTAACCGGAATCCATTCGTGCCATTGGACGCCGTCTTTGACGAGCTGGCTCCCATCGACCGGGAGCGGGCTCTACGGGCGGTTGCACCCTACATCACCAACGTCGTGCGCCTCGAGAAGCAAAGGGACTTCGGTGGTGTTTAGGCGCCCTCTGCATGGGCATGTCCATGTCTTGGCGCAACATGACCATTGGATCAAACTCAGATGGTGCAGATCAGTCACTATAGTACAAAGCGTGCGGGTGTGTTTGGTTGCATTCTCATCTCAATATAGTTGTTTCCTCTTCGTGTATTTTTGTCAACCTACTAGTGTGGACTCATGCACCCTTGATGCACTCTGCCAAACACCCAAAAGTGGGTCGAGATCAAATTAAATTAAGCACACCTGAAATTAAACTTTGCAACTATTCTGGTAGACACTGCATTAGAACCACCATGAGCAATGACACTGCCACCTTACTCGGATTCCTCGTTCACGTCCTCGACTTCGTCCTTGTCCCTCTTCCTCTTGGCCGATACTTCTTTGCTTGAACCGCACACTTGGCTGTTGCTCTTCATCCAACCCTTGTAGATATTGAAGCAAAGATAGCCATCCATTGCAGCGTAGTGGATGTGGTCTATGTCTAGTACATTCCGCTGCCATGCATGACGATGAAACGTGTATGGAGGTGAGGGAGTCCTGGATTAGGGGGTCTTCGGACAGCCGGACTATCTCTATTGGCCAGACTGTTAGACTATGAAGATACAAGATTGAAGACTTCGTCTCATGTCCAGATGGGACTCTACTTGGCGTGGAAGGCAAGCTAGGCAATACGGATATGGATATCTCCTCCTTTTTAACCGACCTTGTGTAACCCTAACCCTCTCCGGTGTCTATATAAACCGAAGGGTTTTAGTCCGTAGGACAACAACCACAACATACAATCATACCATAGGCTAGCTTCTAGGGTTTAGCCTCTCCGATCTCATGGTAGATCTACTCTTGTACTACCCATATCATCAATATTAATCAAGCAGGACATAGGGTTTTACCTCCATCAAGAGGGCCCGAACCTGGGTAAAACATTGTGTCCCCTACCTCCTGTTACCATCCGGCCTAGACGCACAGTTTGGGACCCCCTACCCGAGATCCGCCGGTTTTGACACCGACATTGGTGCTTTCATTGCGAGTTCCTCTGTGTCGTCGTCGTTAGGCTTGATGGCTCCTACTATCATCAATAGCGATGCGGTCCAGGGTGAGACTTTTCTCCCCGGACAGATCTTCGTATTCGGCGGCTTTGCACTGCGGGCTAACTCGCTTGGCCATCTGGAGCAGATTGAAAGCTACGCCCCTGGCCATCAGGTCAGATTTGGAAGTTTGAACTACATGGCAGACATCCCCGGAGACTTGATCTTCGACGGATTCGAGCCACAGCCGGGCGCGCCGCACTATCGCGATGGGTATGACCTAGCTCTGCCACCGAACAGTACCCCGGAGGCCGCGCTTGCATCAGCTCCGACCCTTAGCTCGGAGCCAACTGCGCCAAACGAGGACGGGTGGTTAGACACCGCCTCGGGGGCTGCAGTCTCAACGGCGATCGAGCCGAACACCAGCCTAACCCTCTGCGCAGCCCGTGACTCCAAGGTGCCAGACTCTTTTTCGGACTCTGAACCATCCGCGCCCCTGCCAATCGAATCCGATTGGGCGCCGATCATGGAATTCACCGCCACAGATATCTTTCAGCACTCGCCCTTCGGCGACATTCTGAATTCACTAAAGTCTCTCTCTTTGTCAGGAGAGCCCTGGCCGGATTATGGCCAACAGGATTGAGATGCGGACGACGAAGAAATTCGACGCCCACCCACCACCCACTTCGTAGCCACTGTCGATGATTTAACCGACATGCTCGACTTCGACTCCGATGACATCGACGGTATGGACGACGATGTAGGAGACGAACATGAACCAGCACCTATAGGGCACTGGAAAGTCACCTCGTCATATGACATATACATGGTGGATACACCCAATGAAGGCAATGGCGACGAGATAGCGGAGGATGACCCCTCCAAGAAGCAACCCAAGCGCCGACGTCAGCGGCGCCGCTCTAAGTCCCGCCAAAGCAAAAGTGGTGATACCGGCATAGGAGATAATAACACTCCGGATAGTGCCGAAGACAACAACAATCCCCTCTAGCAAGATTTAGAGCAGGAGGATGAAGGAGCCAGCTCTCCTGAGAGAGCGGCAGACGGAGCGGAGGAGGATGACAATTACATGCCCCCCTCCGAAGACGAGGCAAGCCTCGGCGACGATGAATTCGCCATGCCAGAGGATCCCGTCGAACAAGAGCGCTTCAAACGCCAGCTTATGGCCACGGAAAATAGACTGAAGAAAAAGCAGCAGCAGCTTCAAGCTGATCAAGATCTGCTAGCTGACAGATGGACTGAAGTCCTCGCGACCGAGGAATATAAACTCGAGCGCCCCTCCAAGAGTTACCCAAAGTGCAGGTTACTACCCCGACTGGAGGAAGAAGCGTATGATACGGCTGATCGGCCACCTCGTGGCCGCGATAGAGAGGCATTCCAGCCAAAAGCTCAGCCTCCACCCTGACGCCATTCAAATAAAAAGGCATGGGGAGATACGCCAGACCTGCGAGACATATTGGAGGACAAAGCAAAGCATGCAAGATCGATCTACGGATCACGATGGCGCACCACTCTGCGAGACGATAAACGTCACACCGGATACAGTAAAAGAAAATCCGGCCGGGCCGAACACAGCGGGCAAGACCCATTCGAGCTGCGTCGCGACATAGCCCAATACAGAGGCGCCGCACACCCCTTATGCTTCATAGACGAAGTAATGGAACATCAATTCCCAGAAGGTTTCAAACCTATAAATATTGAATCATACGACGGAACAACAGATCCCGCAGTATGGATTGAGGATTTCCTCCTCCACATCCACATGGCCCGCATCCACACTCATTGGACCGCACACATCAGTATGTATGATTTCCAATAAGTTGGTTGCTCGCTCCATTGTTCCTGAGAACGGAGTCTTGGTCATTTTACCCATGAGGCATGGTTCGCACGTGTCAAATGATTCGTAATCAAGAGACTCTAAAAGTCCATCAGCATGGAGCTTCTTCATG
This sequence comes from Triticum aestivum, assembly GCF_018294505.1. Classification (NCBI taxonomy): domain Eukaryota; kingdom Viridiplantae; phylum Streptophyta; class Magnoliopsida; order Poales; family Poaceae; genus Triticum; species Triticum aestivum. Next base: position 528,367,942 of record NC_057809.1, on the reverse strand, counting down.
CGTTTGACACCTATGTGACCAAGGCGGCAGTGCCACAAGTATGTGGGACTATCATTATCAGTCTTACATCTTTTGGTACTCACACTATGAACATGTGTAGCATTACGCTCGAGATTCATTAAGAATAAACCATTCACCATCGGAGCATGACCATAAAACATATCTCTCATATAAATAGAACAACCATTATTCTCGGATTTAAATGAGTAGCCATCTCGAATTAAACGAGATCCTGATACAATGTTCATGCTCAAAGCTGGCACTAAATAACAATTATTAAGGTTTAAAACTAATCCCAAAGGTAAATGTAGAGGTAGCGTGCCGACGGCGATCACATTGACCTTGGAACCATTCCCGACGTGCATCGTCACCTCGTCCTTCGCCAGTCTCCGCTTATTCCGCAGCTCCTGTTTTGAGTTACAAATGTGAGCAACCGCACCGGTATCAAATACCCAGGAGCTACTATGAGTACTGGTAAGGTACACATCAATTACATGTATATCACATATACCTTTCATGATGCCGGCCTTCTTGTCCGCTAAGTATTTGGGGCAGTTCCGCTTCCAGTGACCACTTCCCTTGCAATAAAAGCACCTAGTCTTGGGCTTGGGTCCATTCTTTGGCTTCTTCCCGGCAGCTTGCTTGCCGGGCGCGACAACTCCCTTGCCGTCCTTCTTGAAAGCTTTCTTACCCTTGCCCTTCTTGAACTTAGTGGTTTTATTCACCATCAACACTTGATGTTCCTTTTTGACTTCTACCTCTGCTGATTTCAGCATTGCAAATACTTTAGGAATGGTCTTTTCCATCCCCTGCATATTGAAGTTCATCACAAAGCTCTTGTAGCTCGGTGGAAGCGACTGAAGGATTCTGTCAATGACCGTGTCATCCGGGAGATTAACTCCCAGCTGAGTCAAGCGGTTATGCAACCCAGACATAGTGAGTATGTGCTCACTGACAGAACTGTTTTCATCCATCTTACAGCTGAAGAACTTGTCGGAGACTTGATATCTCTCGACCCGGGCATGAGCTTGGAAAACCATTTTCAGCTCTTCAAACATCTCATATGCTCCGTGTCTCTCAAAACGCTTTTGGAGTCCCAGCTCTAAGCTGTAAAGCATGCCACACTGAACGAGGGAGTAATCATCGGTACGTGCCTGCCAAGCGTTCATAACATCTTGTTCTGCAGGGAGAACAGGTGCGCCACCTAGCGGTGCTTGTAGGACATAATCTTTCTTGGCAGCTATGAGGATGATCCTCAGGATCCGGACCTAGTCCGTGTAGTTGCTGCCATCGTCTTTCAGCTTGGTTTTCTCTAGGAACGCGTTGAAGTTGAGGACTACGTTGGCTATTTGATCTACAAGACATATTGTAAAATTTTAGACTAAGTTCATGATAATTAAGTTCATCTAATCAAATTATTCAATGAACTCCCACTTAGATAGACATCCCTCCAGTAATCTAAGTATAACATGATCCGAGTTAACTAGGCCGTGTCCGATCATCACGTGAGATGGACTAGTCAACATCGGTGAACATCTTCATGTTGATCGTATTTTCTATACGACTCATGCTCGACCTTTCAGTCTTCTGTGTTCCGAGGCCATGTCTGCACATGCTAGGCTTGTCAAGTCAACCTAAGTGTTTGCATGTGTAAATCTGTCTTACACCCGTTGTATGTGAACGTTGGAATCTAACACCCGATCATCACGTGGTGCTTCGAAACAACAAACTGTCGCAACGGTGCACAGTTAGGGGGAACACTTTCTTGAAATTATTATGAGGGATCATCTTATTTACTACCGTCGTTCCAAGTAAACAAGATGCAGAAACATGATAAACATCACATGCAATCAAATAATAATAGTGACATGATATGGCCAATATCACATAGCTCCTTTGATCTCCATCTTGGGGCTCCATGATCATCTTGTCACCGGCATGACACCATGATCTCCATCATCGTGTCTCCATGAAGTTGCTCGCCAACTATTACTTCTACTACTACGGCTAACGCGTTTAGCAATAAAGTAAAGTAATTTACATGGCGTTTCTCAATGACACGCAGGTCATACAAAAAAATAAAGACAACTCCTATGGCTCCTGCCGGTTGTCATACTCATCGACATGCAAGTCGTGATTCCTATTACAATAGCATGAACATCTCATACATCACATATATATCATTCATCATTCATCACAACTTTGGCCATATCACATCACAGAACACTTGCTGCAAAAACAAGTTAGACGTCCTCTAATTGTTGTTGCAAGTTTTACGTGGCTGCAATAGGGTTCTAGCAAGAACGTTTTCTTACCTACGTGAAAGCCACAACGTTATGTCAACTTCTATTTACCCTTCATAAGGACCCTTTTCATCGAATCCGCTCCAACTAAAGTGGGAGAGACAGACATCCGCCAACCACCTTATGCAACTTGTGCATGTTAGTCGGTGGAACTGGTCTCACGTAAGCGTACGTGTAAGGTTGGTCTGGGCCGCTTCATCCCACAATACCGCTGAAGCAAGATAAGACTAGTAGCGGCAAGAAAGTTGACAACATCTACGCCCACAACAAATTGTGTTCTACTCGTGCAAAGAGAACTACACATAGACCTAGGTCATGATGCCACTGTTGGGGAACGTTGCAGAAAATAAAAAAATTCCTACGGTTTCACCAAGATCCATCTAGGAGTTCATCTAGCAACGAGTGATTGGATTGCATCTACATACCTTTGTAGATCACGCGCGGAAGCGTTCAAAGAACGGGGATGAGGAAGTCGTACTCGACGTGATCCAAATCACCGGAGATCCTAGCGCCGAACGGACGGCACCTCCGCGTTCAACACACATACGGTCAGCGTAACGTCTCCTCCTTCTTGATCCAGCAAGGGGGAAGGAGAGGTTGAGGAAGATGGCTCCAGCAGCAGCACGACGGCGTGGTGGTGATGGAGCTGCAGTACTCCGGCAGGGCTTCGCCAAGCTCTATGGAGGAGGATGTGTTGGAGAGGGAGAGGGAGGCACCAAAGGCAAAAGGTAAGAGGCCCTCCCTTCCCCCCACTATATATAGGGTCAAGGGAGAGGGGGGGCGCAGCCTTGGCCCTTCCTCCAAGAAAGGGTGCGGCCAGGGAGGAGTCCATCCTCCCCAAGGCACCTAGGAGGTGCCTTCCCCTTTTAGGACTCTTCCTTTCCCTTATCTCTTGGCGCATAGGCCTCTTGGGGCTAGTGCCCTTGGCCCATATAGGCCAAGGCGCACACCCCTACAGCCCATGTGGCCCCCCGGGGCAGGTGGGCCCCCGGACCCCTTTCGGCACTCCCGGTACAATACCGATAATGCACGAAACTTTTCCGGTGACCAAAACAAGACTTCCCATATATAATTCTTTACCTCCGGACCATTCCGAAACTCCTCGTGACGTCCGGGATCTCATTCGGGACTCCGAACAACATTCGGGTTACTGCATATACATATCCCTACAACCCTAGCGTCACTGAACCTTAAGTGTGTAGACCCTACGGGTTCGGGAGACATGTAGACATGACCGAGATTGCTCTCCGGTCAATAACCAACAGCGGGATCTGGATACCCATGTTGGCTCCCACATGCTCCTTGATGATCTCATCGGATGAACCACGATGTCGAGGATTCAAGCAACCCCGTACACAATTCCCTTCGTCAATCGGTATGTTACTTGCCCGAGATTCGATCGTCGGTATCCCAATACCTCGTTCAATCTCGTTACCGGCAAGTCACTTTACTCGTACCGTAATGCATGATCCCGTGACCAGACACTTGGTCACTTTGAGCTCATTATGATGATGCATTACCGAGTGGGCCCAGTGATACCTCTCCGTCATACGGAGTGACAAATCCCAGTCTTGATCCGTGTCAACCCAACAAACACTTTCGGAGATACCCGTAGTATACCTTTATAGTCACCCAGTTATGTTGTGACGTTTGGTACACCCAAAGCACTCCTACGGTATCCGGGAGTTACACGATCTCATGGTCTAAGGAAAAGATACTTGACATTGGAAAACTCTAGCAAACGAACTATACGATCTTGTGCTATGTTTAGGATTGGGTCTTGTCCATCACATCATTCTCCTAATGATGTGATCTCGTTATCAATGACATCCAATGTCCATAGTCAGGAAACCATGACTATCTGTTGATCAACGAGCTAGTCAACTAGAGGCTTACTAGGGACATGTTGGTGTCTATTATTCACACATGTATTACGATTTCCAGATAACACAATTATAGCATGAATAAAGACAACTATCATGAACAAGGAAATATAATAATAATCCTTTTATTATTGCCTCTAGGGCATATTTCCAACAGTGGAAGCGTGCTCAGGGACGTATATGTGTTAGAGCCAGTCGCCCCAAAGTTCAACCCTTGGTCCTCCTGTCCGATCACCTTCGATCGCAGGGACCACCCCACTAGTATCCGTCATGGCGGATTCGCCGCACTGGTCCTAGACCCAATCATTGACGGATTTCACCTCACTCGAGTCCTTATGGATGGCTGCAGCAGCCTGAACCTGCTTTATCAGGACACGGTGCGTAAAATGGGTATAGACCCTTCAAGGATCAAACCCACAAAAATGACCTTTAAAGGCGTCATTCCAGGTGTGGAGGCCCATTGCACAGGCTCAATTACACTGGAAGTGGTCTTCGGATCCCCGGATAATTTCTAAAGCGAAGAGTTAATCTTTGATATAGTCCCGTTCCGCAGTGGTTATCACGCGCTGCTCGGGTGAACCGCATTTGCTAGATTCAATGCGGTACCGCATTATGCATACCTCAAGCTCAAGATGCGAGGACCTCGCGGAGTTATTACAGTCAATGGAAACACAGAGCGCTCCCTCCGAACAGAGGAGCACACCGCAGCCCTCGCAGCAGAAGCGCAAAGCAACCTCTCAAGGCAATCAACCAGATCGGTGCTTCAAAGCCCGGACACCTTCAAGCGCTCTCGGAGTAATTGGCAAATAGACCACCTGGCGCGATCTGAGCTCGCGTAGCAATACTGCGGCCACCCCAATCCCAGCCCAGTGGTGAAACTCGTGCCGCACGTACATAATTACGCATTAAAAATATCATGGGCACAGATAGGGAGGGGGACACAACTGCGGCACGCCCCAAGACGCGGCTTAAACCGCACTAGGGGCTTCCCGCTTGGTTATTTTCTTTTTTTCAGGACCTTAATCTCTGGAAATACTATCCGGCAGCACCATTGCCAAACACATGATGCAGCAACCAAGGAGGCAGACAGCTATGTCATACCACGGAATTCCCAGGTGGATTACAGCAACGAGCGAAATATTCGATTTAATATCATTCCTCGGCTTGCCCTTGGAAGGGACATAGTCCTACTCTTTGCTTATCGCACTATCTGTATCACTTTGCCTTAACGCAATTTTTTGAATAAACAATGCATGACATCACGATTATTATTGCATTCTTGTTATATATATATATATATATATATATATCTTCGTGTTCATTAACGACACCTTGCAACCATACACTTTGGTACGGCCAATACACCAGGGGCTTACGTACCCCATGACACGGTGTGAAACGTCCGAACACTTTCACGAGTGCGGCACCCCGAACTTATAGCATTATATGCATCAGCTCCGAATCATGTCTTTGGTCAAATGTTAGGTTTGCCTAGCTCCTATATTTTGGTACCTTACATTCCGCTCTATCGGCTAAGGTAGCGCTAGGAGAACTACTGCGATTGTGCCCTGGTTCTGCTGGGTTCAGCACCTCAGTAGAGAAAGCTAAAATTGACTGTCATGATAAGGCGAGAGACTGGTCGCTGTTCGGCGAGGTTTTCGAGTCCCTAAAGACTTATGCCGCTTAGAGCGAGGGGCTGGCCCTGTCCGGCTTAAAGGCGTGGAACGCACCCCAAATTCGGCCTTCCGAATACCAGGGGCTTCACTGAAATTTAAAATTATAGAATTCTATAGCTAAGTGAGAGTGATAAAGCATTATTAGTCTGGTTGCCTTGTTCACTGTGCTGAGCACCTCCCTCGAAGGACCCAAACATGGGAACAAGAGTGCTCAGGTTTATCCCGAACACCCCAGCGCTCGTGGCATGGGGGCAGAAGCCGAGGACTAGCCATCTCTCAGATTGGATAAACAGCCAAACATAAGGTAATATTTTAAATTCAAACAAGCGTTGCATAGCGCATATGAAATAAGTTTTCATAAACACAGGATAAAACGAGCAAGTCTCATTCAAATATTACATCTTTTGAACACTCGTCTGTGATGAGACGGGCACCCGGCAGAACACCCTCGTAGTACATCTCGGGGTGGCGGTGCTCCTTGCCCTCCGGTGGCCCCTCCTTGATCAGCTTCACGGCGTCTAGCTTGACCCACTACAACTTCACACGGGCGAAAGCCCGGCGTGCACCTTCAATGCAGACAGATCGCTCGACGACCTCCAGCCGCGGGCAGGCATCCACAAGCCGCCTCACCAGGCCAAAGAAGCTATTTGGAAGGGTGTCGCCAGGCCACAACCGGACTATAAATCTCTTCATGGCCCGATCGGCCGCCTTATGTAGCTCGACCATCTGCTTCAGCTGGTCGCTCATTGGCACCGGGTGTTCGGCCTCAGCATACTGAGACCAGAACAACTTCTCCGTTGAGCTTCCATCCTCGGCCTGGTAAAATTTTGCGGCATCGGACACACTGCGGGGCAAATCTGTGAATGCTCTTGGAGAGCTCCGGATTCGGGTAAGTAATCGGTAATTTACTTTTACATGCTTGCTTTGCATATAGAAAGCCTTACCCGCCGCTATCTTCTTCATCGCGTCGATCTCTTGGAGGGCCTTTTGGGCTTCGGCCTTGGCACTTTTTGCACTCTCGAGGGCCGCGGCAAGCTCAGACTCCCGCATCTTTGAGTCAAGCTCCAATGCCTCGTGCTTCGCCACGAGAGCCTGGAGCTCTTGCTGCACCTCGCCCACCCGACCCTCGTGCTTCTCTCGCTCGGTGCGCTCCTTGGCCGCTTTATCTTCGGCCTTGGTTAGCGCTTGCTTCAGGGTCGCCACCTCGGTCGTGGCCCCTGGCAAATATTCGATGATCATGTCATTTTGCAATCGCGTCTTCTTTTATATATACATATCTATAGACAGGGTATTACTTACCCTTGTTCTCCTCGAGCTGCCTCTTGGCAAGGCCGAGCTCTTTCCTGGACCCTTCGAGGGCCTGCTTCAGTATGGCGACCTCCGCAGTCAGTGCGGCGGACGCCAGCAGCGAAGCCTGCATATGCATATTGACTCACGTATATTAGACTCCTGTGATATTATTTGATCCTCTATTCAGCTTTTCTTTGTGAACACCGAACAAAGCATCAGGGGCTACTGTCTATGCGGTAATATTCCTACTACATTTTAAAACACTTACCTCGAAGCCTGTTAGAAGGCTGGCACAGGCTTCAGTCAATCCGCTCCCGGCGGACTGAATCTTCTGGATCACCGCACTCATGATAGTGCGGTGCCCCTCATCGATGGAAGCGTTGCGAAGCGCTTCCAGCAGATTGTCCGGCGCCTCTGGATGGATAGAGGTCATCGGCACAGGCGTCTTGCCCCTCTTAGAAGGAGGCCGCCTGCCCGAGCCTGGAACCGCTGGAGGTTCCGGCGCGGTGTTCGGCTGAGGTCCGAACTCGGAGCTCTCAGGGGCCCCATCCCATTGGCTCCCGGAGTCCGGAAGGTCGCCTTGAGGCGCCTCCGAGACTGTCTCCCCTCGATCCGGTGCCTCTTGAGACAACACCTCGGCGTCGTCGGCAGGATGAGGGGAGGTGGCGGTCGGGACTAGATCGCTATCCATGTCCGACAAGCCCAGGGAGCCGTCCGACGATACATCGATACTGGCTTGTGGCGGCCTGCATAATTGTGTTCGGCATTAGGGAAAGCAGTGCAACAAAGGAATCCTATGAGTTACTCTGGTATCTGAATACTTATGATCTCCCCGGGGGCTTGGCCCTAGGCAACCACTCGTCTTCGCCTTCATCGGCGGCGGTGGAACTATTCGGAAGGAGAGTCCTTCCCTTCTTGGACCCTTCGGCCCCCCAGTTGGGGCGGCCTTCCTTTTCCTGTCTCCCCCAGTCGGTGGGGGAGCATATGCTTCTTCTTCTTCTTCTTCTTCCTTGTCTTCGGGGGAAGAGTGCGCCGCAGAGTCATCGGGCGGTGGGTCCGACGACGCCTGGCGTCCGGAACTCTTTCGGGTTCCCTTGGCCTTCTTGGTCTTCTCCGGCACCATATAAGGGGCCGGAGTCAACATCTTCGCCAAAAGAGCGTCTGCGGGGCCTTCGGGCAAAGGAGCCGGACAGTCGATCTGTCCAGCCATCTTCTGCCAGTCCTGTCAAAGGTACGGGAGTTTAGATCCTGCGTAGAGTCAATCTATAAAAAATAAGTACCCTATGAAAGGTAAAGCGGCTTACCGCACTGGCTTGGCGCTTCGCGCTGAATCCGTGATCCTCAGTAATAGGAGGGGGGACCTCGACACTTTTGAACAGCACCCTCCAGGCATCTTCATGAGTCGTGTCTAAGAGCCTGTTCAGAGTTCGGTGCTGCGCCGGGTCGAACTCCCATAAGTTGAACTCCCGTTGTTGGCACGAGAGGATCCGGCGGATGAGCATAACTTGGACTATGTTGACAAGCTTGAGCTTCTTGTTCACCATGTTTTGAATACATGTTTGGAGTCCTGTCAGCTCTCCTAAACTACCCCAGGATAGGCCCTTCTCTTTCCAGGAAGTGAGCCGCGTGGGGATGCAAGATCGGAACTCGGGGGCCGTTGCCCATGCAGGGTCGCGCGGCTCGGTGATGTAGAACCACCCCAATTGCCACCCCTTTATGGTTTCCATAAAGGAGCCCTCGAGCCATGTTACGTTGGGCATCTTGCCCACCATGGCGCCTCCGCACTCCGCCTGGCGCCCTCCCACAACCTTCGGCTTGACATTGAAGGTCTTCAACCATAAGTCGAAGTGGGGCTTGATGCGGAGGAAGGCCTCGCACATGACGATAAATGCCGAGATGTTGAGGATAAAGTTCGGGGCCAGATCGTGGAAATCCAGGCCGTAATAGAACATGATACCCGGACGAATGGATGGAGAGGGATGTTGGGGAACGTTGCAGAAAACAAAAATTTTCCTACTCGTTTCACCAAGATCATCTAGGAGTTCATCTAGCAACGAGTGATTAGATGCATCTACATACCTTTGTAGATCGCGAGCGGAAGCGTTCAAAGAACGGGGATGATGTAGTCGAACACGACGTGATTCAAATCACCGGAGATCCTAGCACCGAACGGACGGCACCTCCGCGTTCAACACACGTACGGAAACAGCCACGTCTCCTCCTTCTTGATCCAGCAAGGGAGGGAGGAGAGGTTGAGGGAGATGGCACCAGCAGCAGCACGACGGCGTGGTGTTGATGGAGCTGCAGTACTCCGGCAGAGCTTCGCTAAGCAATAAGGAAGTGGAGGAGGTGTTGGGAAGGGAGAAGGAGGCAACCAAAGGCCAAGGACTCAAGGTATGAAGTCCCTCCTCTCCCCCACTATATATAGGGGTGCCAAGGGGGGGTGGCCGGCCCTAGGAGATCCAATCTCCTAGGGGGTGCGGCGGCCAAGGGGGGTTTCCCTCCCCCCAAAGGCACCTAGGAGGTGCCTTACCCTCCTAGGACTCTTGCCCCCTTGAACCCTAGGCGCATGGGCCTATGTGGGGCTGGTGCCCTTGGCCCAAGCAGGCCAAGGCGCACCCCCTACAGCCCATGTGGCCCCCGGGGATGGGTGGCCCCACCCGGTGGGCCCCCGGGACCCCTCCGGTGGTCCCGGTACAATACCGATAACCCCGAAACTTGTCCCGATGCCCGAAACAGGACTTCCCATATATAAATCTTTACCTCCGGACCATTCCGGAACTCCTCGTGACGTCCGGGATCTCATCCGGGACTCCGAACAACATTCGGGTTACTGCATATACATATCCCTACAACCCTAGCGTAACTGAACCTTAAGTGTGTAGACCCTACGGGTTCGGGAGACATGTAGACATGACCGAGATCGCTCTCCGGTCAATAACCAACAGCGGGATCTGGATACCCATGTTGGCTCCCACATGCTCCACGATGATCTCATCGGATGAACCACGATGTCGAGGATTTAATCAACCCCGTATGCAATTCCCTCTGTCAATCGATATGTTACTTGCCCGAGATTCGATCGTCGGTATCCCAATACCTCGTTCAATCTTGTTACCGGCAAGTCACTTTACTCGTACCGTAATGCATGATCCCGTGACCAAACACTTGATCACTTTGAGCTCATTATGATGATGCATTACTGAGTGGGCCCAGTGATATCTCTCCGTCATACGGAGTGACAAATCCCAGTCTCGATCCATATAAAACAATAGATACTTTCGGAGATACCTGTAGTGCACCTTTATAGTCACCCAGTTACGTTGTGACGTTTGATACACCCAAAGCACTCCTACGGCATCCAGGAGTTATACGATCTCATGGTCGAAGGAAGAGATACTTTGACATTGCAAAAACTCTAGCAAACGAACTATACGATCTTGTGCTATGTTTAGGATTGGGTCTTGTCCATCACATCATTATCCTAATGATGTGATCCCGTTATCAATGACATCCAATGTCCATAGCCAGGAAACCATGACTATCTATTGATCAACGAGCTAGTCAACTAGAGGCTTACTAGGGACATGTTGGTGTCTGTTATTCACACATGTATTACGATTACCGGATAACACAATTATAGCATGAATAAAGACAATTATCATGAACAAAGAAATATAATAATAATGCTTTTATTATTGCCTCTAGGGCATATTTCCAACAGTCTCCCACTTGCACTAGAGTCAATAATCTAGTTACATTGTGATGAATCGAACACCCATGGAATTCTGGTGTTGATCATGTTTTGCTCTTGGGAGAGGTTTAGTCAACGGATCTGCTACATTCAGGTCCGTATGTACTTTACAAATCTCTATGTCTCCATCTTGAACATTTTCACGGATGGAGTTGAAGCGACGCTTGATGTGCCTTGTCTTCTTGTGAAACCTGGGCTCCTTGGCAAGTGCAATAGCTCCAGTGTTGTCACAGAAGAGCTTGATCGGCCCCGACGCATTGGGTATGACTCCTAGGTCGGTGATGAACTCCTTCACCCATATTGCTTCATGTGCTGCCTCCGAGGCTGCCATGTACTCCGCTTCACATGTAGATCCCGCCACGACGCTCTGCTTGCAACTGCACCAGCTTACTGCCCCACCATTCAAAATATACACGTATCCGGTTTGTGACTTAGAGTCATCCAGATCTGTGTCGAAGCTAGCGTCGATGTAACCTTTTACGACGAGCTCTTCGTCACCTCCATAAACGAGAAACATTTCCTTAGTCCTTTTCAGGTACTTCAGGATATTCTTGACCGCTGTCCAGTGTTCCTTGCCAGGATTACTTTGGTACCTTCCTACCAAACTTACGGCAAGGTTAACATCAGGTCTGGTACACAGCATGGCATACATAATAGAACCTATGGCTGAGGCATAGGGGATGACGATCATCTCTTCTATATCTTCTGCCGTGGTCGGACATTGAGCTGAGCTCAATTTCACACCTTGCAAAACAGGCAAGAACCCTTTCTTGGACTGATCCATTTTGAACTTCTTCAAAATCTTATCAAGATATGTGCTTTGTGAAAGACCTATGAGGCGTCTTGATCTATCCCTATAGATCTTGATGCCTAATATATAAGCAGCTTCTCCAAGGTCCTTCATTGAAAAACTCTTATTCAAGTAGGCCTTAATGCTGTCCAAAAGTTCTATATCATTTCCCATCAAAAGTATGTCATCTACATATAGTATGAGAAATGCTATAGAGCTCCCACTCACTTTCTTGTAAACACAGGCTTCTCCATAAGTCTGTGTAAACCCAAACGCTTTGATCATCTCATCAAAACGAATGTTCCAACTCCGAGATGCTTGCACCAGCCCATAAATCGAGCGTTGGAGCTTGCACACCTTGTCAGCATTTTTAGGATCGACAAAACCTTCCGGCTGCATCATATACAATTCTTCCTTAAGGAAACCATTAAGGAATGCCGTTTTGACGTCCATTTGCCAAATTTCATAATCATAAAATGAGGCAATTGCTAACATGATTCGAACGGACTTCAGCTTCGCTACCGGTGAGAAAGTCTCATCATAGTCAATCCCTTGAACTTGTCGATAACCCTTAGCGACAAGCCGAGCTTTATAGATGGTCACATTACCATCCGCGTCTGTCTTCTTCTTAAAGATCCATTTATTTTCTATGGCTCGCCGTTCTACGGGCAAGTCAGTCAAAGTCCATACTTCGTTTTCATACATGGATCCTATCTCGGATTTCATGGCTTCTAGCCATTTGTCGGAATCCGGACCCGCCATCGCTTCTTCATAGTTCGAAGGTTCACCATTGTCTAACAACATGATTTCCAAGACAGGGTTGCCGTACCACTCTGGTGCGGAACGTGTCCTCGTGGACCTTCGAATTTCAGTAGGAGCTTGATCAGAAGTATCTTGATCATTATCATTAACTTCCTCTTTAGTCGGTGCAGGTGTTGGGTAACGTTGCAGAAAACAAAAAATTTCCTACTCGTTTCACCAAGATCATCTAGGAGTTCATCTAGCAATGAGTCATTGGATGCATCTACGTACCTTGTAGATCGCGAGCGGAAGCGTTCAAAGAACGGGGATGATGTAGTCGAACACGACGTGATTCGAATCACCGGAGATCCTAGCACCGAACGGACGGCACCTCCGCGTTCAACACACGTACGGAACAGCCACGTCTCCTCCTTCTTGATCCAGCAAGGGAGGGAGGAGAGGTTGAGGGAGATGGCACCAGCAGCAGCACGACGGCGTGGTGTTGATGGAGCTGCAGTACTCCGGCAGAGCTTCGCTAAGCAATAAGGAGATGGATGAGGTGTTGGGGAGGGAGAAGGAGGCAACCAAAGGCCAAGGACTCAAGGTATGAAGTCCCTCCTCTCCCCCACTATATATAGGGGTGCCAAGGGGGGGTGGCCGGCCCTAGGAGATCCAATCTCCTAGGGGGTGCGGCGGCCAAGGGGGGTTTCCCTCCCCCCCAAGGCACCTAGGAGGTGCCTTACCCTCCTAGGACTCTTGCCCCCTTGAACCCTAGGCGCATGGGCCTATGTGGGGCTGGTGCCCTTGGCCCAAGCAGGCCAAGGCGCACCCCCTACAGCCCATGTGGCCCCCGGGGATGGGTGGCCCCACCCGGTGGGCCCCCGGGACCCCTCCGGTGGTCCCGGTACAATACCGATAACCCCGAAACTTGTCCCGATGCCCGAAACAGGACTTTTCATATATAAATCTTTACCTCCGGACCATTCCGGAACTCCTCGTGACGTCCGGGATCTCATCCGGGACTCCGAACAACATTCGGGTTACTGCATATACATATCCCTACAACCCTAGCGTAACTGAACCTTAAGTGTGTAGACCCTACGGGTTCGGGAGACATGTAGACATGACCGAGATCGCTCTCCGGTCAATAACCAACAGCGGGATCTGGATACCCATGTTGGCTCCCACATGCTCCACGATGATCTCATCGGATGAACCACGATGTCGAGGATTTAATCAACCCCGTATGCAATTCCCTCTGTCAATCGATATGTTACTTGCCCGAGATTCGATCGTCGGTATCCCAATACCTCGTTCAATCTTGTTACCGGCAAGTCACTTTACTCGTACCGTAATGCATGATCCCGTGACCAAACACTTGATCACTTTGAGCTCATTATGATGATGCATTACTGAGTGGGCCCAGTGATATCTCTCCGTCATACGGAGTGACAAATCCCAGTCTCGATCCATATAAAACAATAGATACTTTCGGAGATACCTGTAGTGCACCTTTATAGTCACCCAGTTACGTTGTGACGTTTGATACACCCAAAGCACTCCTACGGCATCCAGGAGTTATACGATCTCATGGTCGAAGGAAGAGATACTTTGACATTGCAAAAACTCTAGCAAACGAACTATACGATCTTGTGCTATGTTTAGGATTGGGTCTTGTCCATCACATCATTATCCTAATGATGTGATCCCGTTATCAATGACATCCAATGTCCATAGCCAGGAAACCATGACTATCTATTGATCAACGAGCTAGTCAACTAGAGGCTTACTAGGGACATGTTGGTGTCTGTTATTCACACATGTATTACGATTACCGGATAACACAATTATAGCATGAATAAAGACAATTATCATGAACAAAGAAATATAATAATAATGCTTTTATTATTGCCTCTAGGGCATATTTCCAACAGTCTCCCACTTGCACTAGAGTCAATAATCTAGTTACATTGTGATGAATCGAACACCCATGGAATTCTGGTGTTGATCATGTTTTGCTCTTGGGAGAGGTTTAGTCAACGGATCTGCTACATTCAGGTCCGTATGTACTTTACAAATCTCTATGTCTCCATCTTGAACATTTTCACGGATGGAGTTGAAGCGACGCTTGATGTGCCTTGTCTTCTTGTGAAACCTGGGCTCCTTGGCAAGTGCAATAGCTCCAGTGTTGTCACAGAAGAGCTTGATCGGCCCCGACGCATTGGGTATGACTCCTAGGTCGGTGATGAACTCCTTCACCCATATTGCTTCATGTGCTGCCTCCGAGGCTGCCATGTACTCCGCTTCACATGTAGATCCCGCCACGACGCTCTGCTTGCAACTGCACCAGCTTACTGCCCCACCATTCAAAATATACACGTATCCGGTTTGTGACTTAGAGTCATCCAGATCTGTGTCGAAGCTAGCGTCGATGTAACCTTTTACGACGAGCTCTTCGTCACCTCCATAAACGAGAAACATTTCCTTAGTCCTTTTCAGGTACTTCAGGATATTCTTGACCGCTGTCCAGTGTTCCTTGCCAGGATTACTTTGGTACCTTCCTACCAAACTTACGGCAAGGTTAACATCAGGTCTGGTACACAGCATGGCATACATAATAGAACCTATGGCTGAGGCATAGGGGATGACGATCATCTCTTCTATATCTTCTGCCGTGGTCGGACATTGAGCTGAGCTCAATTTCACACCTTGCAAAACAGGCAAGAACCCTTTCTTGGACTGATCCATTTTGAACTTCTTCAAAATCTTATCAAGATATGTGCTTTGTGAAAGACCTATGAGGCGTCTTGATCTATCCCTATAGATCTTGATGCCTAATATATAAGCAGCTTCTCCAAGGTCCTTCATTGAAAAACTCTTATTCAAGTAGGCCTTAATGCTGTCCAAAAGTTCTATATCATTTCCCATCAAAAGTATGTCATCTACATATAGTATGAGAAATGCTATAGAGCTCCCACTCACTTTCTTGTAAACACAGGCTTCTCCATAAGTCTGTGTAAACCCAAACGCTTTGATCATCTCATCAAAACGAATGTTCCAACTCCGAGATGCTTGCACCAGCCCATAAATCGAGCGTTGGAGCTTGCACACCTTGTCAGCATTTTTAGGATCGACAAAACCTTCCGGCTGCATCATATACAATTCTTCCTTAAGGAAACCATTAAGGAATGCCGTTTTGACGTCCATTTGCCAAATTTCATAATCATAAAATGCGGCAATTGCTAACATGATTCGGACGGACTTCAGCTTCGCTACCGGTGAGAAAGTCTCATCGTAGTCAACCCCTTGAACTTGTCGATAACCCTTAGCGACAAGCCGAGCTTTATAGATGGTCACATTACCATCCGCGTCTGTCTTCTTCTTAAAGATCCATTTATTTTCTATGGCTCGCCGTTCTACGGGCAAGTCAGTCAAAGTCCATACTTCGTTTTCATACATGGATCCTATCTCGGATTTCATGGCTTCTAGCCATTTGTCGGAATCCGGACCCGCCATCGCTTCTTCATAGTTCGAAGGTTCACCGTTGTCTAACAACATGATTTCCAAGACAGGGTTGCCATACCACTCTGGTGCGGAACGTGTCCTCGTGGACCTTCGAATTTCAGTAGGAGCTTGATCAGAAGTATCTTGATCATTATCATTAACTTCCTCTCTAGTCGGTGCAGGCACCTCAGGAACATTTTCTTGAGTTGCGCCATTTTCCGGTTCAAGAGGTAATACTTCATCAAGCTCTACTTTCCTCCCACTTACTTCTTTCGAGAGAAACTCTTTCTCCAGAAAGGACCCATTCTTGGCAACAAAGATCTTGCCTTCGGATCTGAGGTAGAAGATATACCCAACAGTTTCTTTAGGGTATCCTATGAAGACGCATTTTTCCGATTTGGGTTCGAGCTTTTCAGGTTGAAGTTTCCTGACATAAGCATCGCATCCCCAAACTTTTAGAAATGATAGCTTAGGTTTCTTCCCAAACCATAATTCATACGGTGTCGTTTCAACGGATTTCGACGGGGCCCTATTTAAAGTGAATGCGGCAGTCTCTAAAGCATAGCCCCAAAAAGATAGTGGTAAATCGGCAAGAGACATCATAGATCGCACCATATCTAATAGAGTGCGATTACGATGTTCGGACACACCATTACGCTGAGGTGTTCCAGGCGGCGTGAGTTGTGAAACTATTCCACATTTTCTTAAGTGTGTACCAAACTCGTGACTCAAGTATTCTCCTCCACGATCTGATCGTAGAAACTTGATTTTCCTGTCACGTTGATTCTCAACTTCACTCTGAAATTCCTTGAACTTTTCAAAGGTCTCAGATTTGTGTTTCATTAAGTAGACATACCCATATCTACTCAAGTCATCAGTGAGGGTGAGAACATAACGATAGCCACCGCGAGCCTCAACACTCATTGGACCGCACACATCAGTATGTATGATTTCCAATAAGTTGGTTGCTCTCTCCATTGTTCCTGAGAATGGAGTCTTGGTCATTTTACCCATGAGGCATGGTTCGCACGTGTCAAATGATTCGTAATCAAGAGACTCTAAAAGTCCATCAGCATGGAGCTTCTTCATGCGTTTGACACCTATGTGACCGAGGCGGCAGTGCCACAAGTATGTGGGACTATCACTATCAATCTTACATCTTTTGGTACTTACACTATGAATATGTGTAGCATTACGCTCGAGATTCATAAAGAATAAACCATTCACCATCGGAGCATGACCATAAAACATATCTCTCATATAAATAGAACAACCATTATTCTCGGATTTAAATGAGTAGCCATCTCGAATTAAACGAGATCCTGATACAATGTTCATGCTCAAACTTGGCACAAAATAACAATTATTGAGGTTCAAAACTAATCCCGTAGGTAAATGTAGAGGTAGCGTGCCGACGGCGATCACATCGACCTTGGAACCATTCCCGACGCGCATCGTCACCTCGTCCTTCGCCAGTCTCCGTTTATTCCGCAGCTCCTGTTGTGTGTTACAAATATGAGCAACGGCACCGGTATCAAATACCCAGGAGTTACTACGATTACTGGTAAGGTACACATCAATTACATGTATATCAAATATACCTTTGGTTTTGCCGGCCTTCTTGTCCGCTAAGTATTTGGGGCAGTTCCGCTTCCAGTGACCACTTTCCTTGCAATAAAAACACTCAGTCTCGGGCTTGGGTCCATTCTTTGGCTTCTTCCCGGCAGCTTGCTTGCTGGGCGCGGCAACTACCTTGCCGTCCTTCTTGAAGTTCTTTTTACCCTTGCCCTTCTTGAACTTAGTGGTTTTATTGACCATCAACACTTGATGTTCCTTTCTGACTTCTACCTCTGCTGATTTCAGCATAGCAAATACTTCAGGAATGGTCTTTTCCATCCCTTGCATATTGAAGTTCATGACAAAGCTCTTGTAGCTCGGTGGAAGCGACTGGAGGATTCTGTCAATGACCGCATCATCCGGGAGATTAACTCCCAGCTGAGTCAAGCGGTTATGTAACCCAGACATAGTGAGTATGTGCTCACTGACAGAACTATTTTCCTCCATCTTACAGCTGAAGAATTTGTCAGAGACTTCATATCTCTCGACCCGGGCATGAGCTTGGAAAACCATTTTCAGCTCTTCGAACATCTCATATGCTCCATGTCTCTCAAAACGCTTTTGGAGCCCCGGCTCTAGGCTGTAAAGCATGCCGCACTGAACGAGGGAGTAGTCATTAGAACGTGCCTGCCAAGCGTTCATAACGTCTTGTTCTGCAGGGAGAACAGGTGCATCACCTAGCGGTGCTTGTAGGACATAATCTTTCTTGGCAGCTATGAGGATGATCCTCAGGTTCCGGACCCAGTCCGTATAGTTGCTGCCATCGTCTTTCAGCTTGGTTTTCTCTAGGAACGCGTTGAAGTTGAGGACTACGTTGGCCATTTGATCTACATGACATATTGTAAAATTTAGACTAAGTTCATGATAATTAAGTTCATCTAATCAAATTATAATGAACTCCCACTCAGATTTGACATCCCTTTGGTCATCTAAGTGTTACACGATCCGAGTCGACTAGGCCGTGTCCGATCATCACGTGAGACGGACTAGTCATCGTCGGTGAACATTCTCATGTAGATCGTATCTTCCATACGACTCGTGTTCGACCTTTCGGTCTCCGTGTTCCGAGGCCATGTCTGTACATGCTAGGCTCGTCAAGTTAAACCTAAGTGTTTTCGCTGTGTAAAACTGTCTTACACCCGTTGTATGTGAACGTAAGAATCTATCACACCCGATCATCACGTGGTGCTTCGAAACGACGAACTGTAGCAATGGTGCACAGTTAGGGGAGAACACTTCTTGAAATTTTGTAAGGGATCATCTTATTTACTACCGTCGTTCTAAGTAAACAAGATGCATAAAACATAATAAACATCACATGCAATTATATAAAGTAGTGACATGATATGGCCAATATCATACAGCTCCTTCGATCTTCATCTTCAGGGCTCCATGATCATCTTGTCACCGGCATGACACCATGATCTCCATCATCATGATCTCCATCATCGTGTCTTCATGAAGTTGTCACGCCAACGACTACTTCTACTTCTATGACTAACGCGTTTAGTAATAAAGTAAAGTAGTTTACATGGCGTTCTTTAATGACACGCAGGTCATACAAAAAATAAAGACAACTCCTATGGCTCCTGCCGGTTGTCATACTCATCGACATGCAAGTCGTGATTCCTATTACAATAGCATGAACATCTCATACATGACATATAGATCATTCATCATTCATCACAACTTTGGCCATATCATATCACAAAGAAAAAAAAAAAAAAACAAGTTAGACGTCCTCTAATTGTTGTTTGCAAGTTTTACGTGGCTGAAGTAGGGTTCTAGCAAGAACGTTTTCTTACCTACGTGAAACCACAACGTGATTTGTCAACTTCTATTTACCCTTCATAAGGACCCTTTTCATCGAATCCGCTTCAACTAAAGTGGGAGAGACAGACACCCGCCAGCCACCTTATGCAACTTGTGCATGTTAGTCGGTGGAACCGGTCTCACGTAAGCGTACGTGTAAGGTTGGTCCGGGCCGCTTCATCCCACAATACCGCTGAAGCAAGATAAGACTAGTAGCGGCAAGAAAGTTGACAAATCTACGCCCACAACCAATTGTGTTCTACTCGTGCAAGAAGAACTACGCATAGACCTAGCTCATGATGCCACTGTTGGGGAACGTTGCAGAAAACAAAAATTTTCCTACTCGTTTCACCAAGATCATCTAGGAGTTCATCTAGCAACGAGTGATTAGATGCATCTACATACCTTTGTAGATCGCGAGCGGAAGCGTTCAAAGAACGGGGATGATGTAGTCGAACACGACGTGATTCAAATCACCGGAGATCCTAGCACCGAACGGACGGCACCTCCGCGTTCAACACACGTACGGAAACAGCCACGTCTCCTCCTTCTTGATCCAGCAAGGGAGGGAGGAGAGGTTGAGGGAGATGGCACCAGCAGCAGCACGACGGCGTGGTGTTGATGGAGCTGCAGTACTCCGGCAGAGCTTCGCTAAGCAATAAGGAAGTGGAGGAGGTGTTGGGGAGGGAGAAGGAGGCAACCAAAGGCCAAGGACTCAAGGTATGAAGTCCCTCCTCTCCCCCACTATATATAGGGGTGCCAAGGGGGGGTGGCCGGCCCTAGGAGATCCAATCTCCTAGGGGGTGCGGCGGCCAAGGGGGGTTTCCCTCCCCCCAAAGGCACCTAGGAGGTGCCTTACCCTCCTAGGACTCTTGCCCCCTTGAACCCTAGGCGCATGGGCCTATGTGGGGCTGGTGCCCTTGGCCCAAGCAGGCCAAGGCGCACACCCTACAGCCCATGTGGCCCCCGGGGATGGGTGGCCCCACCCGGTGGGCCCCCGGGACCCCTCCGGTGGTCCCGGTACAATACCGATAACCCCGAAACTTGTCCCGATGCCCGAAACAGGACTTCCCATATATAAATCTTTACCTCCGGACCATTCCGGAACTCCTCGTGACGTCCGGGATCTCATCCGGGACTCCGAACAACATTCGGGTTACTGCATATACATATCCCTACAACCCTAGCGTAACTGAACCTTAAGTGTGTAGACCCTACGGGTTCGGGAGACATGTAGACATGACCGAGATCGCTCTCCGGTCAATAACCAACAGCGGGATCTGGATACCCATGTTGGCTCCCACATGCTCCACGATGATCTCATCGGATGAACCACGATGTCGAGGATTTAATCAACCCCGTATGCAATTCCCTTTGTCAATCGATATGTTACTTGCCCGAGATTCGATCGTCGGTATCCCAATACCTCGTTCAATCTTGTTACCGGCAAGTCACTTTACTCGTACCGTAATGCATGATCCCGTGACCAAACACTTGATCACTTTGAGCTCATTATGATGATGCATTACTGAGTGGGCCCAGTGATATCTCTCCGTCATACGGAGTGACAAATCCCAGTCTCGATCCATATAAAACAATAGATACTTTCGGAGATACCTGTAGTGCACCTTTATAGTCACCCAGTTACGTTGTGACGTTTGATACACCCAAAGCACTCCTACGGCATCCAGGAGTTATACGATCTCATGGTCGAAGGAAGAGATACTTTGACATTGCAAAAACTCTAGCAAATGAACTATACGATCTTGTGCTATGTTTAGGATTGGGTCTTGTCCATCACATCATTATCC
This sequence comes from Triticum aestivum, assembly GCF_018294505.1. Classification (NCBI taxonomy): domain Eukaryota; kingdom Viridiplantae; phylum Streptophyta; class Magnoliopsida; order Poales; family Poaceae; genus Triticum; species Triticum aestivum. The sequence goes on along the minus strand of NC_057809.1, from coordinate 528,346,761 downwards.
TAATGATGTGATCCCGTTATCAATGACATCCAATGTCCATAGCCAGGAAACCATGACTATCTATTGATCAACGAGCTAGTCAACTAGAGGCTTACTAGGGACATGTTGGTGTCTGTTATTCACACATGTATTACGATTTCCGGATAACACAATTATAGCATGAATAAAGACAATTATCATGAACAAAGAAATATAATAATAATGCTTTTATTATTGCCTCTAGGGCATATTTCCAACAGTCTCCCACTTGCACTAGAGTCAATAATCTAGTTACATTGTGATGAATCGAACACCCATGGAATTCTGGTGTTGATCATGTTTTGCTCTTGGGAGAGGTTTAGTCACCGGGCCATGACATAACGTCATGCTGCCAAAACAAGACATCAAATTAGATCTGTGAAAATATTATTCTCTCTATGGTGGAATGTGGAACTTATTTTGCAGGGTCGGACACTATCCTCGTATTTAAATTCTTCTGTGATGTATTCGGAGAAGGAACCCGCCTTGCAATGCCGAAGACAATACTGCGCGTCGGACTCATCGTCATTGAAGCCTGGTTCAGGGGATACTGAGGGAGTCCTGGATTAGGGAGTCTCCGGACAGCCGGACTATCTCTATTGGCCGGACTGTTAGACTATGAAGATACAAGATTGAAGACTTCGTCTCTTGTCTGGATGGGACTCTACTTGGCGTGGAAGGCAAGCTAGGCAATACGGATATGGATATCTCCTCCTTTGTAACTGACCTTGTGTAACCCTAACCCTCTCCAGTGTCTATATAAACCGAAGGGTTTTAGTCCGTAGGACAACAACCACAACATACAATCATACCATAGGCTAGCTTCTAGGGTTTAGCCTCTCCGATCTCGTGGTAGATCTACTCTTGTACTACCCATATCATCAATATTAATCAAGCAGGATGTAGGGTTTTACCTCCATCAAGAGGGCCCGAACCTGGGTAAAACATTGTGTCCCCTGCCTCCTGTTACCATCCGGCCTAGACGCACAGTTAGGGACCCCTTACCCGAGATCCGCCGGTTTTGACACTGACAGAAGGTTTCGCCAGTTTACCGTATGAAGGATGAATCATGGCTCCTGCCAGGGTTAGCATTGAAGGCTGACGAGAGGACACCAGCCGATTCTTCTGGAGGTCGAAGTGTTGCCTGCAACGAGGCCTATCCGACGCATGACTTCTTTGTCATTACCAAAGTCTACAGCAACGAATTTGACTAGGTTGCTCTCGAGAAAGTCCTTAAAATACTGGCACTCAACGTCGGCATGGCATATGTGGTAGACCAAGCATAAGTCATGCACGCAAACCTGGATCACAGCGGGCTTCTTCCTCTCTTCGTCCTTTAGATCCTTCTCTCGTCCCAGGACTGTGGTGTGCTCAACATCTAGCCCAGCGACCCACTCATCATCTGAGTCTTCGAACATGCGTCTGAAGCGAGAAAGGCATCCTTTCATTGTCACGGAAGAACGGTGTAGATGACGTCGAACTCATCGCCGGTGATGGTTCTAACCTTGTACTCACAGCTGATCATGGAGATTTGGGACGCCATGGATTTGGGAGGAGGGTTAGGATTAGTGGAACTATCATAATGTGAATGGACGGGACGACTAGGAGCGAACCGCCGTAGTATTGAAGGACGTGCGGGGACGAGTAGGAGCGAACTACCAGCATTCGTAGCACCGCAGTTAAAATGATAATGGCAGGTCAAATCACGGGGCCCCACCTGTCCAGCAGTAACTCGCTGTCAAATCACACAGCCCTACGTTTGTAGCAGCCCACTCCCTCGTCTTCTCGCGTCTCTGTCGAACCGACTAGGCGGAACTGCCCCGCCGCCTACCGCGCAAGAAAAGCCCCGCCCTTGACTTTTAAATAGTATACAATATACTAATTTTGTATCCATGGATTGCGCCCGTGCCATGGAGCAAAGCTTCTAGAAAACGGCAGTACACATGTACGGAGTATACAGCACGCCCGTCGCATTCGCGTCGCACCCCAGACGGTCGGGCGGTCTGGCACGCTGCTCTCCGAATGGAATGCGCGTCATATTGCGTTTGCACACATATGTGGGACGACAATTGAGAACCGACCATAGGCACACTCCCCGGCCCCGCAAGTCGGGTGACTTAATAGAAGAGGGAGATGAGCGATAGTACTAGAGAAGTGTTGTACTACGTTGGTGCCTGGATGATCCATGCAAGACACGGAAGATCAGTTCGTCCATGCATGTGACCAGACTCCAGCAGACACGCCTGGATTGGCTATCGTCTACATATCGTGCAGGCTGTGTTGTACATGGCTGTAGTTGTGGTGAGAAATCTAAAAAAAGGTTTCTTGTCATCTCGCAAAATTAGGTGTCATGTGCTTTGGATCACTGCGAGGGTTAAACAGCGACAACTGAGTTGGGCTAGTCATTGGGGGCACATGCATGAACAGTGACTACTAGGCTGCCATCTAGGTCAAGCAGGCTATGTTAATTAGGACATCTATCGACAGACCCCTTTTCTATGAGTTTATCTTTAATTTGAGCTTTGTTCCTCGTCTAGTTTGTCCGTCGGGATTCATGTTGTCTCCTTTGGGCAGTGAGGTTATGATTTCTTGTCATGTGGCATTTTTTCGTGTTATATGTTATAATCCGGCGCTTCAGATCAAAATGACAACAACTGCGCCTCCGGGCCACGTGCATGAAGGCTTCTCGACAGTCATTGACGAGGTCAAGCCGGCTCTGGTAGACAAAAGAAAACTAGTACTACTCCACTATATAGGCAGGAGCCTCCGTGCTTGCTTGCTAGTCTTGCTCTCTTCACACTGTCTCGGCCTCTCCAGATCTAAACATGACAGCGGTGGCCACACTCCTCTCTCTCTACTCACCGCTGGTCACAGATCCAGTCGGATCCTCTCCACCAGGGAAGGTGAGAAGGTGCAACGTTCACGCGGTCGTCCTCGGCGACGGCTCTTACCCACTATTAGGCGCGTCCCGATCAGCCTGCCTTGTCGTTCTCTCCCAAGCCCCGCTGGCGAGGGAGGGCCTCCGACCCCTTCTTCCTCGCTGTCGTAGTGTGGGCAGATATGGCCTCCCGCCGCCCACCTAGCGACATCCCGGCGACCATCAGATATAACTTCCTTCGAAACCGGCCTTGCTCTACTTCCCGAGCTCCTGACATCGCTGCATTTGTATCTTTTACGATTTCTCAGGCCCCCTCATAGATAGGATCGATCGGTTGTTCGAAAACCACCTAATTTTTTACGTTTAAGAGGTAAAACTAGTTCATGCACTCAAATCTAGTACTACTTGGTTCAAACAAGGAAGAAAGGGGGTGGGGGTGGGGGAGGATTTGTTACCTGAATCTAGGACTTGGTCGAAAGAGGAAATAATGGGGGCGAAAAGTAGCAGAGACTGGCTATCCAACTGGTCTCTAGGTCTAATAGGGAAATAAAGGGAAACACAGTACAAACTCAATATAAACCCGATCTATTGGTTGAAAAAGGAAAGAAAGTGGGGACTGGGGGACAAGTCAACAGAGTAAGTCCAGCACTAGATTTGCTAGCCTCACACAGTATAAGGTGGCTATACCGAACAAAAATGGGACCAACCCAGATATCCTGTTCTGATGTTTGTTGCCCCAAGCCACTCTTATGTAATGCCACTGGTAAAATGTAGCAGTCGCACTGTTAAAAGTAAGGACACGTTAAACCAATGTTGTTTTCAATGTAATGCCTCCAGTAATATGAATCAATGGCACTTCTTTACATGTCCTGCTAAAATTTCCCATTAAGATAAGTTGGTTCTTTTCGTTAGAAATGCAACTGTCCTGGTCCGCCTACTCTCCCGTGCCCAAAGTAATGTCATATTTAACGGTTGTCATAATTAATCCTAATGCCCACACTAATATCTAGCAATGCCAGTGCTTTAGAAATTGCTACTGTCCTTATAGGATTGCCATTCAGATAAGGAACATGCTTCTTTTCATTTGATGCATGTTTCATCACTTGTTAGTCACCCTCCTTTCCACCTTTTTTGTGCAAACAGAGATATACATTTCACGCTCGATCTTAGTTGAACTACACAAATGATATCCAAATTATAGTTGAGCATTCCAGGAGCTTCATAACCAACCTTGATGTTGCTCAATTTTATTGCAACTAATGAAGAAGAAGCTCTGTGGGTTTCGTTTTCTGATGGAAATGGAACCGGGGCTGGAGCCCTTTTCTTAAAAAATTTGAAGAAGAAGCTACTAGCTCACGGGACATTGCTTCATTTTAGGTGAACTGCACCAAAAGGTCCCATGAATTGAATCATCCATGTTGGTGACTGAAAGAGCCAGCTTCAGCATCCCAGTCTAAGCACCCCGGCCTCCATCCTTGCGACGCACGGTACACCTCGTTTGCCACCTACTCGGCCCTAGTGTCACTGATAAAATGAAGTAATAATACAGTTAAAATAGAGCGAGTGTCATCTCTATCATTTCATTTCCAATGTAGATAAAGAAAGTGCTTCTCTTTGTTAATGTATGTTTCATCAACTAGTCCCATTGTTAATGTTTAAGCGTTTCTGCAAACTAGGGTGCTTAATTTTAGTTGATATGTACAAAAATAGAGATTTGAATGTCTCAAGGCGCCTCCTTGTACTACCGTTGTACACTGATGTTCATCACTGGCAGAAGGTGTATCTAGGAGACTTGGGACAATGTCCAGTATGAGGCGTCGTAGGGCCCATATCGCCCTTGCAGCATGGCATACTATGATACTATCGCAATATTTTCTTCTATTTATTTTGTGTGTTTCATCAACTAGTGCCACTATAATGTAATCACGCTTTTTCATTATCTATGCAAAGAGGGTTATTCAGCTGCATTTTGGTGGAACTGCACAAATGTACGTATGGAACCGGCATATATGCAGAGTGCGAGGTGTGCCAAGTAAAAAATTACCGACACCAACCATGTTGCATGCACGCATTGGCATCCACCACCACCAGTGGGATGTGTGGCGCTCTCTGTGGACGGATCTTTCTCGGCAGCAAATCATCTAACCAAATACTAGTAGCTTATATTGGCAGTTTTCTAGGGAGTACTCTTTTCTGAAAGAAGCACCAATCTATTTTTCATTATTTGTACATTGTGTCACAACTTTGACCCAAAGGTCCAGAGCTATTTTAGGGTGATTGGCGTAGTACTCGGAGATTGATTGTAAGCATGATTTTCATTAGCTGTCACACTGATTGTAAGCATGAGCAGGTGGAAGATTAGGTTACTACGAAGCTTACCTTAAACCCTACCGCCGCCGTTGAAACGAGGCGAGCGTCGAGGGAACCGTGGAGAACGGCGGGGAAGCGACGTCGCGCCATCCGGCCTCCTCTTGCGGTGGGAGAACGAATACTCCTGTGGCTCCGGCTGGCTCTGCACCCTCACGAATGTCACACCATACTCGATTGATTCGTTATCCTCTGGGTGCTCGACCTTCGACCTGTACGCCCACCACCTCCGCCTGACTGTCGCCTCGGGCGAATCTATCTGCTCCATCGCCCAGAGGAGATACTCAATGAACTGGGAGGACTGCGGCGTGACTGCCGCCGAGGAGTACATGTACATCGCCGCCCTCATCGCCGCCGTCTTGCTCTTTCGCATACATTGCCACATGGCCCGCACCGGCCTCGAAATCTCCCACTCATTGTCAAACCAACTAAGGATCTCCTTCAACCTGGCTAACTTTGCCTGGTCGCCGCTGGCGATCTGCCTGATTCGCTGCTGCATCCTCTCCATACATGTCCTTTTGAGTGGTCCGGTGCTAGCTTTGGAAGATGGGAGCAGAGGTGGTGGTCTTGCAATAGAGAAGAGGGAGAGGCGAGACGGTGGTTTTGGAATGGAGATGATGGAGAGGAGAGGAGGTGGTTTTGCAATGGAGAAGATCAGGAGAGGGAGAGGCGAGATGGTGGTTTTGGAATGGAGATGATGGAGAGGAGAGGAGGTGGTTTTGCAATGGAGAAGATCAGAAGAGGGAGAGGCGAGACGGTGGTTTTGGAATGGAGATGATGGAGAGGAGAGGAGGTGGTTTTGCAACGAAGAAGAGGGAGAGGAGCGTGCGGCAGCGATTTAGGATTGGACGAGAGGGCCAGCGCGCTGTAACTAGATCAAAATCAAAATCAATTTACCCTTCAATTAAGAAAGCGACCCCACATTAACTAGTCTCCCTTTTATTCTGGGTCATAATTGACCATGATTTTCGCACATAAAATAGATGTTATACGTTGCAAAAATAATATAATTTGAAAGTACATTCAGATACGAACCAAACGATAAATTTTTTGGTGACATGCATTCACATTTTGCTGGTCAAATACAATACATGGTCAAACTTTGACCCAAAATACGCAAACAACAAAAAAATACTTCCAAGACCAGCATCGCTCTTCCGCTCTTCTCCTCTTAAACCACCGCCGCTCCTCTCCTGTTCCAATCTAAATGCATCGCCGCTCCTCTCCTCTTCCATTTCAAACCCATCGCCCCTCCTCTCCTGTTCCAGTCCAAAACCAGCGTCGCTCCTCTCCCGTTCTAATCCAAAACCAGCGTCGCTCCTCTCCCGTTCTAATCCAAAACCAGCGCTGCTCCTCTCCTCTTCCATTCAAAAACCACCGCCGGTGAGTGAACGTGCTGTGGAGAAGCAGATCGATGGAGGAGTACAACCGATACGTGAGGATAGCAGACGGCGACCCTGTGAAGCTAGCTAGGATGTTGGAGGTACATTCTTGGTTTGACAACAAGGACCAACTAGCGGCGACGACAACATCCATGGCCAAATATCTGCAACAGAGCGAAAAGGCGGCGATACTCCCGGAGGGAGTCGCGCCAGAGTACATAGAGCTGCTCCTCTGGGCCATGGAGCAAACAGATTCACCGAATCTGATCGTGAGGGAGCAGTGGTTGGAGTATCGATCCCAGATGGAGCATCCACAAGAGATTGAAGGATCAAGCATCTATAGGGTCCATTTGTGAGGGTGTCCTACCAGAGCGAGCCGGTGGAGTCTTCGTCGACCGAACCCAACTTCAAGAGGAGAAAAGCAGTTGGCCCGACGATGCTTCCCCGCCATCATCTCCCTCGCCGTTCACATCGTCTCACGGGGCGGCTGTCTGCTGTCGAGGAATAGGAGGGGGCTGCCCCCCAGCCCAATAGTCGGGCAGGTTGTGAATTGTCAGGAGGAGCTTAGGGTTGTCAGTATTTACAGGCTGTGAATTGTGTTTTGTATTGTGTATTTTGAGAGTACTTTCAGATATGAATGTCTTTTGAATTTCAGATTTGCAGTATTGAGCATATGAAGTATTTTATGAATTCTAGAGATCTGTTTTTAGCACTTAAAAATGTAGTTTCATAGGAGTATAAAAGTGCAGACAATGTGATTCTCGGAGAAGAAACTGCAAGTTTCAGTTTCAGATAAGAAACTGCAAGTTCAGTTTCAGATAAGAAACTGCAACTTTCAGAGGCAGAGCATTTATATTAACTCGGCCTTTTCAAACAGGGTTAAATGTTGGAAGTTTTATTCATGGTCGAAAATGGAACTACCAGCCAGTTAACATCATGTTGATCAACATTCATGCATAGCACATCTTCATATGATGCACAGTCAAAATGCCCACACAATGTCGAGTGTGCGAAACACAGAGAAAACGAGGGACGAAGTTTTGGCAAGTGTTGGACGTGGTTTTGGGCTGCCTCGTGTAGGCTTTCATTTTTAACATGCGCAGCCCACGACCTCGGATGGGAGGTCCATAGGCCCTAAGAAAATACAAACAGGCCTATGGACCTCCCATCCGAGGTTTTATTTTTGGCAGCCCAATTTATGTATTTTTTTGAAGAAAACGCAGAGGTCTGTTCTATTTTTCTATATAAGAATAGGAACGTCAGGTCCAACTTATGTTTCCCTTCTAACTATATTATATATATTTAAATTATTTTATATGTTATTATATATTATTTTTATTGTCATCATATATTTAACAAATACTTACATATGTAAGAAAACAATATCCCACATCTTATTAACTTATAAAAATAATTTCTTAACAAATAAAATCCTGGATTGTTTTGGCACGAAAATCCTAGTGATTGTGTACAAAAGCTTGGTAAGATTTAAGGATGAATGTAATAATATCACTTATTATTTAAATATATTTATAACAAAATGCTCAGCCCCTTTTTATTTTTTGATAACATTGCTGGATCAACCCAACATTATAATTAGAATCAGCCCAGCAAAATCGTGTATTTCGAGAAAGTGCAAATGACCTGTAATTTTTAGGAAATAAAATAAATGGGCCGCATGGACGCTACATTATTTGTTCACCCAGCCCAGCTAATGGTTGTAATTCAAAAAAAGATCAAATTGACTATAAATTCTACCGCACAAAAAAAGACTGTAAATTCTGAAAAAATGGGTTGAATACGTGCCACATTTTTGGAGGCTGAAATGTGGGCCAATAGGTCGAAACCAACGCAAGTCGTTGTCAATTTAGTCAACAAATGATTCTGACATGTTAGCCGTTGGATTTACATCCAATGACCGGCATCCATCTTCAATCTCTCATCTTCTTCCTCCAGCACCGTCGGGACCACCTCCCTCCTCCTGCTACTAGCAGCCCTACTTAGCACGCTTCGCTATGAAGCGCTACTCCACCGTTGGCCAGGCCATCCCTCCACCCCTCCACACCTCCTGTTCTTCTCCACCGACTGCCGAACCACACCGCACTAGAACCAGTTAACCCTCGTACACCTCTCCGTCTGTGACTCTACTCCCGCGTCTTCCCATCTTCGGCTCGTTGCTGTCCGGGGCCTCGCCGTCGTCCACCACCTTGGATGCGCTCGGTGCAGCGTGGTCAACATGGTCAACAAACGACACCATCGGAAGTAGACTGTGCGTGGAGAGGCTGACAGCTGGGTCCACGGCCGCATACAAGGAAATGCCTCCTTATTACGTGCAAAATAATGATTCCTCCACCTGACATCTGGGACCCACCGGAAGGGCCTCTGTATTTCACGAAAATAACATGCCCCCCGCTGACATGTCGGACCCACCAGCTATCTTCGCACGCAAGGAAGTGTCTCCTTATTATGCACAAAAAATGAATATCCCCCTGCTAGCTGGAACCCAGCATAGTGGGAGGCTGACTTGTGGGCCTACCAAGTTGACAGGGACGGAGAGCTTTGTCAACTTAGTCAATATGAACGATTCTAGCTCCTATTACCGTACGATGTTCATCCAACGGCCGTAGTGCTTCTTCAACCTCTGGTCTTCTTGCTCCAGCCGCCCAAACCAGCGTCGGTCGTGCCGCGTGCTCCTGCCTCCCGTGGCCGGCTGTGATGCCGCAGAGGCCTCACCGCCCCCTACTACTCCCACCGCTGGCCAGGCCATCCCTCTACTCACCCATACCCCCTGTTATTCTGCGGCGACAGCAGCCTCACACCGCAGCCGAACCAGTGAACCATCGTACTCCTCTTCGCGTGGACATCCACTGCCGCGTCTTCCCCGGCTTCGAGTCATCCCCTTCCTAGTCCTCGCTGTCGTCCCCCGCCGTGGTGCTCTCAGCGCGGCGTGGTCAACGTGGTCAAGGAACGACTTCCATCGGACGTGGATTGTACATGGAGAGGCTGACAGCTAGGTCCAGGGCCGCAGCAAGGAAGTGCCTCCTTATCACTCGCAAAATAATGATTCCTCCACCTGACAGCAGGGACCCACCGGACGGGCCACCGTATTTCACGAAAAAAACGTTTCCCCTTGACTGCTGGGACCCACCAGCTACATCTTCGCACGCAAGGAAGTGCATCCAGGCAAAAAAACGATTCGCCCTCCTGACTGCTGGGACCCACCAGCTACATCTTCGCACGCAAGGAAGTGCGTCCGGGCAAAAAAACGATTCGCCCCCCTGACTGCTGGGACCCACCAGCTACATCTTCGCACGCAAGGAAGTGCCTGACAGTCGGGACCCACCTGGTCGAAGCGTACATAGCGTTGTCATTCTGGTCGCGAACGTGTACGTACATATATACTGGTGGATGTAGAGGCGCGCACATGTCGTACTAGAGGCGTGTACGTGTCGTAGTAGAGGCGTGCATGTAGCATGTACACGTACATACAGCGGCCAGGGTGCAAGAAAGAAAATACGGCCACGTATGTGTACATACAGGCGGGGTCTCAAACGCCTACTCGCGCATACGTACGGCCAGGGCTCGTGTACATGGCTGGGTCGGAACGGAGAAACAGGGTCGTCATCGTGTTCATGGGGGGCAACGTAATGCGTCGTGTTCATGGGGAGGCAACGGAATGCGTCGTGTTCATGGGGAGGCAACGGAATGCGTCGTGTTCATCGGGAGGCAACGGAATGCGTGGGAGCCAACCGGCTGGGTCGGAACGGAATGCGTGGTCATGTTCATCAGGAGGGCTTGGACGGAACATGCGATGGAAACGAGGTCTGGCGTACCGCAAAACGGAGGAAACGGACCTCCTATGTTCGGAACGGGGTCATGTTGATCGAGAGGGGTGTGGCCTACCGCAAAACAGAAGAAACAGACCTCCTACAGTCGAAACGGGGGTCCTGTTGATCGGGAGGGGTGTGACGTACCACAAAACGGACGAAACGGACCTCCTACGGTCGAAACGGGGGTCCTGTTGATCGGGAGGGATGTGGCGTACCGCAAAACGGACGAAACAGACCTCCTATGGTCGAAACGGGGGTCCTGTTCATTGGGAGGGGTGTGGCGTACCGCAAAACGGGACTCCACGGGATACTGTTCATCTCCACCGTCGACCTCCTCCAGCCTCCACGGGCTACCGTCGACCTCCTCCAGCCTCCACGGGCTCTTGTTCATCCAGCCTCCACCGCGCGCTACTCCACCGGCTACTGTTCAACCACCCCTCCACGGGCACCCCTCCACTGTCTACTGTTCATCCAGCCCTCCATACCACGGGGTCCTGTTCAACCACCCCTCCACGGGCACCCCTCCACCATCTACTATTCATCCAGCCCTCCACACCACGGGGTCCTGTTCATCCAGAGGCAACGCCACCGCTCACTGTTCATCCACCCCCCCCCCCCGCAACACTCACTGTTCATCCAATCAATCGGCTTCGGTTAGCAGCAGTAGCGAAGGAATCGCTCGATCGGGTTCAGTTAACAGCCATCGATCGATCGCTCGGGTTCAGTAACGTGTAGCCTGCAGTGCAATCGCTCGGGTTCAGTTAGAGCCCAATGCCTCGCTCTGGTTCAGTTAGAGCCAACACCCCGTACACACGCGTGTACGTGTATGAGAGAAACATGCATCGCTCGGCCCCCGACCTCCCATCGTAACCGGGAACTCCCCGAAATCCCCCCCCCCCTTGATTCTACCATGGTTTTTTCTGTCATGGACGATCCAAAGAATGTCATGCAGCTGCGTCTCCGGCCCGCCCAGGACGAAAAGCCCATTTTTTTTGTCATGATTTTTTGTCATAGAAGTAGGAGCCCACCACATCTATGATGATACCGGGTTTTGTCACAATTATTGTCATAGAAGGGTCATATGTATGACAAAAAAAATTTGTTCGGCCCAAAATGTCACGGATGTGTCTTTTTTTGTAGTGTATGTTGTTGTAGATAGATGGCCCGTGTTGTTATTCCGTTGAATTTTAATGCATTCCTAGAGAAAGCTAAGTTGAAAGATGATGGTAGCAACTACACGGACTGGGTTTGTAACTTGAGGATTATTCTCATTGCTGCATAGAAAAATTACGTCCTGGAAGCACCGCTAGGTGAGAAACCCACTACAGGAGCAACGCCAGATGTTGTGAACACCTGGCAGAGCAAAGCTGATGACTACTCGATAGTTCAATGTGCATACTTTACGACTTAGAACCGAGACTTCAACGACGTTTTGAACGTCATGGAGCATATGAGATGTTCCAGTAGTTGAAGTTAATATTTCAAGCAAATGCCCGGATTGAGAGATATGAAGTCTCCAATAAGTTCTACAGCTGCAAAATGGAGGAGAATACTTCTGTTAGTGAACATATACTCAGAATGTCCGGGTACCACAACCACTTGACTCAGCTAGGAGTTAATCTTCCTGATGATAGTGTCATTGACAGAGTTCTTCAATCACTGCCACCAAGCTACAAGAGCTTTGTGATGAACTATAATATGCAAGGGATGGATAAGACGATTCCTGAGCTCTTCGCAATGCTAAAAGCTGCGGAGGTAGAAATCAAGAAAGAGCATCAAGTGTTGATGGTCAACAAGACCACCAGTTTCAAGAAAAAGGGTAAATGGAAGAAGGGGAACTTCAAGAAGAATGATATGTCTCCAACGTATCTATAATTTTTGATTGCTCCATGCTATATTATCTACTGTTTTGGACTATATTGGGCTTTATTTTCCACTTTTATATTATTTTTGGGACTAACCTACTAACCGGAGGCCCATCTCAGAATTGCTGTTTTTTTTTGCCTATTTCAGTGTTTCGAAGAAAGGGAATATCAAACGGAGTCCAAACGGAATAAAATCTTCGGGAACGTGATTTTCTCACCGAACGTGATCCAGGAGACTTGGACCCTGCTCCAAGGAACAAAAGAGGCGGTCATGAGGCTGGGGGGCGCCCCCCTAGGGCGCGCCCCCTGCCTCGTGGGCCCCTCGGAGCTCCACCGACGTACTCCTTCCTCCTATATATACACACGTACCCCCAAACAATCAGAAGAGGGGCCAAAAACCTAATTCCACCGCCGCAACTTTCTGTATCCACGAGATCCCATCTTGGGGCCTGTTCCGGAGCTCCGTGGGAAGAGGGCCGTCATCACGGAGGGCTTCTACATCATCATAGCCTCTTCGATGAAGTGTGAGTAGTTTACCTCAGACCTTCGGGTCCATAGTTAGTAGCTAGATGGCTTCTTCTCTCTTTTTGGATCTCAATACAAAGTTCTCCCCCTCTCTTGTGGAGATCTATTCGATGTAATCTTCTTTTTGAGGTGTGTTTGTTGAGATCGATGAATTGTGGGTTTATGATCAAGTCTATCTATGAATAATATTTGAATCTTCTCTGAATTCTTTTATGTATGATTGGTTATCTTTGCAAGTCTCTTCGAATTATCCGTTTGGTTTGGCCAACTAGATTGGTAGTTCTTGCCATGGGAGAAGTGCTTAGCTTTGATTCGATCTTGCGGTGTCCTTACCCAATGAAAGAAGGGGCAACAAGGCACGTATTGCATCGTTGCCATCGAGGATAACAAGATGGGGTTTATTTCATATTGCATGAATTTATCTCTCTACATCATGTCATCTTGCTTAAGGCATTACTCTGTTTTTAACTTAATACTCTAGATGCATGTTGGATAGCGGTCGATGAATGAAGTAATAGTAGTAGATGCAGAATCATTTCGATCTACTTGTCACGGACGTGATGCCTATATACATGATCATGCCTAGATATTCTCATAAGTATGCTCAATTCTGTCAATTGTTCAACAGTAATTTGTTCACCCACCGTAGAATACTTATGCTCTTGAGAGAAGCCACTAGTGAAACCTATGGCCCCCGGGTCTATTCTCATCATATCAATCTCCATTACTTTAATCTCGCTTTGCTTTTTACTTTGCTTTTTTACTTTGCATCTTTATACCAAAAATACCAACAATATTATATGTATCAGATCTCACTCTCGTAAGTGACCATGAAGGGATTGACAACCCCTAATCGCGTTGGTTGCGAGTTGCTATCGTTTTGTGTAGGTACAAGGGACTTGAGCGTGGCCTCCTACTGGATTGATACTTGGTTCTCAAAAACTGAGGGAAATACTTACGCTAGTCTGCTGCATCATCCCTTCCTCTTCGGGGAAAACCAACGCAAGCTCAAGACGTAGCAAAGAACAGCAAACCAGTTGCTGCTCAAGTGAAGAAACCCAAGTCTGGACCTAAGCCTGAGACTGAGTGCTTCCACTACAAAGGAACTGCCCCAAGTATTTGGCGGAGAAGAAGGATGGCAAAGTGAAAGGTATATTTGATATACATGTTATTGATGTGTACCTTACTAATGCTCGCAGTAGTGCGTGGGTATTTGATACTAGTTCACTTGCTAACATTTGCAACTCGAAACAGGGGCTACGGATTAAGCGAAGATTGGCTAAGGACAAGGTGACAATGCGTGTGTGAAATGGTTCCAAAGTCGATGTGACCGCCGTCGGCACGGTACCTCTACATCTACCTTCGGGATTAGTTTTAGACCTAAATAATTGTTATTTGGTGCCAGCGTTGAGCATGAACATTATATCTGGATCTTGTTTGATGCGAGATGGTTATTCATTTAAATCATATAATAATGGTTGTTCTATTTATATGAGTAATATCTTTTATGGTCATGCACCCTTGATGAGTGGTCTATTTTTACTAAATCTTGATAGTAGTGATACACATGTTCATAGTATTGAAGCCAAAAGATGCAGAGTTGATAATGATAGTGCAACTTATTTGTGGCACTGCCATTTATGTCATATTGGTGTAAAGCGCATGAAGAAACTCCATTCTGATGGACTTTTGGAATCACTTGATTATGAATCACTTGCTACTTGCGAACCATGCCTCATGGGCAAGATGACTAAAACTCCGTTCTCCGGAACAATGGAGTGAGCAACAGAGTTATTGGAAATCATACATACTGTTATTGGAACAATGTGGTCCAATGAACATTGAAGCTCGTGACGGATATTGTTATTTTCTCACCTTCATAGATGATTTGAGCAGATATGGGTATATCTACTTAATGAAACATAAGTCTGAAACATTTGAAAAGTTCAGAGAATTTCAGAGTGAAGTGGAAAATCATCGTAATGAGAAAATCAAGTTTCTACGATCTGATCGTGGAGGCGAATATTTGAGTTATGAGTTTGGACTTCATTTGAAACAATGCGGAATAGTTTCGCAACTCACGCCACCTGGACCACCACAACGTAATGGTGTGTCCGAACGTCGTAACCGCACTTTATTAGATATGGTGCGATCTATGATGTCTCTCACTGATTTACCACTATCGTTTTGGGGTTATGCTTTAGAGACGGTTGCATTCACGTTAAATAGGGCACCATCTAAATCTGTTGAGACGACACCTTATGAACTGTGGTTTGGCAAGAAACCCAAGTTGTCATTTCTTAAAGTTTGGGGCTGCGATGTTTATGTGAAAAAGCTTCAACCTGATAAGCTCGAGCCCAAATCAGAGAAGTGTTTCTTCATAGGATACCCAAAGGAGACTGTTGGGTACACCTTCTATCATAGATCCGAAGGCAAGATATTCGTTGCTAAGAATGGATCCTTTCTAGAGAGGGAGTTTCTCTCGAAAGAAGTGAGTGGGAGGAAAGTAGAACTTGACGAGGTAATTGTACCTTCTCCCTTATTGGAAAGTAGTTCATCACTGAAATCAGTTCCAGTGATTCCTACACTAGTAAGTGAGGAAGCTAATGATGATGATCATGAAACTTCTGATCAAGTTACTACTAAACCTCGTAGGTCAACCAGAGTAAGATCCACACCAGAGTGGTACGGTAATCCTGTTCTGGAAGTCATGTTACTTGACCATGACGAACCTACGAACTATGAGGAAGCGATGATGAGCCCAGATTCCGCAAAATGGCTTGAGGCCATGAAATCTGAGATAGGATCCATGTATGAGAACAAAGTGTGGACTTTGGTTGACTTGCCCGATGATTGGCAGGCCATAAAAAATAAATGGATCTTCAAGAAGAAGACTGACGCTGACGGTAATATTACTGTCTACAAAGCTCGACTTGTTGCAAAAGGTTTTCGACAAGTTCAAGGAGTTGACTACGATGAGACCTTCTCACCCATAGCGATGCTTAAGTTTGTCTGAATCATGTTAGCAATTGTCGCATTTTATGATTATGAATTTGGCAAATGGATGTCAAAACTGCATTCCTTAATGGATATCTTAAAGAAGAAGTTCTATATGATGCAACCAGAAGGTTTTGTCGATCCAAAAGGTGTTAACAAAGTGTGCAAGCTCCAGTGATCCATTTATGGATTGGTGCAAGCCTCACGGAGTTGGAATATACACTTTGATAGTGTGATCAAAGCATATGGTTTTATACAGACTTTTGGAGAAGCCTGTATTTACAAGAAAGTGAGTGGAAGCTCTGTAGCATTTCTAATATTATATGTGGATGACATATTGTTGATTGGAAATGATATAGAATTTCTGGATAGCATAAAAGGATACTTGAATAAGAGTTTCTCAATGAAAGACCTCGGTGAAGCTACTTATATATTGGGCATCAAGATCTATAGAGATAGATCAAGATGCTTAACTGGACTTTCACAAAGCACATACCTTGATAAAGTTTTGAAGAAGTTCAAAATGGATCAAGCAAAGAAAGGGTTCTTGCCTGTGTTACAAGGTGTGAAGTTGAGTCAGACTCAATGCCCGACCACTTCAGAAGATAGAGAGAAAATGAAAGGTGTTCCCTATGCTTCAGCCATACGCTCTATCATGTATGCAATGTTGTGTACCAGACCTAATGTGTTCCTTGCTATCAGTTTAGCAGGGAGGTATCAAAGTAATCCAGGAGTGGATCACTGGACATCGGTCAAGAACATCCTGAAATACCTGAAAAGGACTAAGGATATGTTTCTCGTATATGGAGGTGACAAAGAGCTCGTCGTAAATGGTTACGTCGATACAAGCTTTGACACTGATCCGGATGACTCAAAGTCACAAACCGGATACGTGTTTTTATTAAATGGTGGAGCTGTCAGTTGGTGCAGTTCCAAGTAGAGCGCCATGGTGGGATCTACGTGTGAAGCGAAATACATAGCTGCTTCGGAAGCAGCAAATGAAGGAGTCTGGATGAAGGAGTTCATATCCGATCTAGGTGTCATACCTAGTGCATCGGGTCCAATGAAAATCTTTTGTGGCAACACTGGTGCAATTCCCTTGGCAAAGGAATCCAGATTCCACAAGAGAACTAAGCACATCAAGAGACGCTTCAATTTCATCCGCGATCAAGTCAAGGAGGGAGACATAGAGATTTGCAAGATACATACGGATCTGAATGTTGCAGACCTGTTGACTAAGCCTCTCTCACGAGCAAAACATGATCAGCACCAAGACTCCATGGGTGTTAGAATCATTACAATGTAATCTAGATTATTGACTCTAGTGCAAGTGGGAGACTGAAGGAAATATGCCCTAGAGGCAATAATAAAGTTGTTATTTATATTTCCTTATATCATGATAAATGTTTATTATTCATGCTAGAATCATATTAACCGAAAACTTAGTACATGTGTGAATACATAGACAAACAGAATGTCACTAGTATGCCTCTACTTGACTAACTCGTTGAATCAATGATGGTTATGTTTCCTAACCATAGACATGAGTTGTCATTTGATTAACAGGATCACATCATTAGAGAATGATGTGATTGACTTGGCTCATCTGTTAGCTTAGCACGATGATCGTTTCGTTTGTTGCTATTGCTTTCTCCATAAGTTATACATGTTCCTATGACTATGCGATCATGCAACTCCCGAATACTGGAGGAACACTCTGTGTGCTACCACACGTCACAAGGTAACTGGGTGATTATAAAGGTGCTCTACAAGTGTCTCCGATGGTGTTTGTTGAGTTGGCATAGACCGGGATTAGGATTTGTCACCGCGATTGTCGGAGAGGTATCTCTGGGCCCTCTTGGTAATACACATCAATATAAGCCTTGCAAGCAATGTGACTAATGAGTTAGTTACGGGATGGTGCATTACAGAACGAGTAAAGAGACTTGCCGGTAACGAGGTTGAACTAGGTATTGAGATACCGATGATCGAATCTCGGGCAAGTAACATACCGATGAGAAAGGGAACAACGTATATCGTTATGTGGTTTGACCGATAAAGATCTTCGTAGAATATGTGGGAGCCAATATGAACATCCAGGTTCCGCTATTGGTTATTGACCAGAGACGCGTCTCGGTCATGTCTACATAGTTCTCGAACCCGTAGGGTCCACACGCTTAAAGTTCGGTGATGATCGGTATTTATGAGTTTATGTGTTTTGATGTATCAAAGGTAGTTCAGAGTCCCGGATGTGATCACGGACATGATGAGAAGTCTCGAAATGGTCAAGACATAAAGATTGATATATTGGATGACTATATTCGGGCATCGGATGAGTTCCGGAGGTCATCGGATAATTATCGGAGTGCCAGGGGGGGTATCGGAACCCCTGGGGGAACTAATGGGCCAACATGGGCCTTGTGAGAGAGAGAGAGGAGTGGCCAAAGGGCTAGCCACGTGCCCCCCTTGGGAGTCCGAATTGGACAAGGAAGGGAGGGGGCGCCCCCTCTTTCCCTCCCTCTCTCCCTCTCTTTCCTTCCCCCTCCTTCTTCCTAGTTGGGCTAGGAAAGGGGGAGTCCTACTCCTACTAGGAGGAGGACTCCTCCCTCTCCTTGGCACGCCCCAAGGCCAACCAGCCTCTCCCTTGCTCCTTTATATACGGGGGCAGGGGGCACCCTAGAACACACAAGTTGATTGTTTCCAGCCGTGTGCGGTGCTCCCCTCCACCATAATCCACCTCGGTTATATCGTAGCGGTGCTTAGGCGAAGCCCTGTTCCGATAGCATCATCATCACTGTCATCACGCTGTCATGCTGGCGAAGCTCTCCCTCGACACTCTGCTGGATCGTGAGTTCGTGGGACGTCACCGAGCTAAACGTGTGCAAATCGCGGAGGTGCCGTACTTTCGGTACTAGGATCGGTCGATCGTGAAGACGTATGACTACATCAACCGCGTTGTCATAACGCTTCCGCTTATGGTCTATGAGGGTACGTAGACAACACTCTCCCCTCTCGTTGTTGTGCATCACCATGATCTTGCGTGTGCGTAGGATTTTTTTTGAAATTACCGCATCCCCAACATCATACGTACATACCCATCCATTAGATGACCGGGAATCCCGTATGCAAGCATCCGGGTAGTCGTAGTGCATTTTCGGTAAGAGGAGAAGCCAACCTTTTCAAGGGCATCCTCTTTGCATCTAAAGTAATCATCATATGCCACCACTTTCTCTCGAATACGGTTGAACACATGTCTCGCCATCTAGAAACGGCACTTGAAAAACTTGGGATTGAAGAGGGGGGACGCGCATTGAAAGTAGTTGGCGAAGAGTAGGCGATGGCCGTTCTCTCTATTGTGATTCAATGCGAGAGCATGGCTCGGAATCGACCCCTGAACCTCAGCCACTGCCTAGCAGTGTGGTCGATGACGACCAAAGTAGCAACCACAAAGTCCTCACGTCTGACGACAAATCATCCAAATCACAAATGAAATTGTTGAAAAAGAATCCAGCCTCATTATCCATTATACCTTGCGGGCAAAGCGTCCGACACCTTGCGAGCGTGGTGGAGTTCCCACCAGTGAAGAGTCGGGCGCCCTCCCCGTACAGGAAGAAGTCCTGTCGAAGCGAAAGTGGAGGGGAGGCGAGTGCGACAGGCACCCGTGGCTTCTCACTACTAGGAAAAGGCCTACTAATGGCACACCTAATTTGGCCATTAATGGCGCATTAGTGGTGCGCCATTAGTGCCACGCCATTAGTATATTTTACTAATGGCGCACCACAGGTGCGCCATTAGTATCTGGTATACTAATGGCACACCTCAGATGCATCATTAGTATATACAACAGTGCGTCATTAGTATGCCTCCCAGGGGGCCATGTATACCCAGGTGCTTTGGCATACTAATGGCGCACAACAACAAGATGCGCCATTAGTAACTTCGGCATACTAATGGCGCACTGTTTAATGATGCGCCATTAGTATCCTTTGGCATACTAATGGCGCACTGTGATGTGATGCACCATTAGTATGAATATTATGTTTTTTTTATTTTTTAATTTTCTGTTTTTTGCCCAGGTTACAAAATGTATAATTGGACAAAATATAGACAGCACACATCAACAACAGATTTATCGAATACAATAGAAGATTAGTCTCTGAATACAATTCATCATATTAGTCTCTGAATACAATTCATCATATTAGTCTCCGAATTGAAAAGACCGAACAAAGATAGAACATTATATTACAAGTCTCGAGACCGCGAGTAGCGAGCTTGTCTTCACATTACAAGTCGATATCGATCATCTAAACTACCATCACATAGAAGAGAGCTGCGGTCATCACGATGAGCATCATCACGATGAAACTCGTCTTCATCCAGCTCCTCCAGCGCTCCCTCCCCTCTCCCGCTAGATAGCGGGCGTATCTAGATTCGGCCTCGGCCCTAGTGGTGTACCCTTTGTAACTGTTACCGCTGAATCGGTGAACCTGTCTCCGACACTCCTCCCAGTTGTCGTAGACTCTGGGAACCTTACCCTTGTACACGACATACGACGGCATCGCTATGCAGTAGCCAAACGAAACGTTAGTACCAATTCACAGACAATACATAAGCAATATATAAGTATGCAACAGAACGATCGGAAGAGAAAAGCAAGACATTAATAGCATCGATTACATCTAAGTTGAACAACTCTCGAAACCGAAGAGACATACTACAAGTTCATTAAAGTTTAATTACAACATGAGCCAATCGATGTTTCAGAACTAGACACATCATCACTGCTTTCGACTCGACTCAAGGGACCGGAGCGTGGATGAAGCCGCCGTCTATCGTGGGAGTCATGAAATAACGGTCATTGTCAGCCTGCATTTGTAGCATTGTGTCGATGTCACTGTTGGACGGTTGATTTCTGAGGTAGAACTGCCCCGAGGTACGAAGGACATCTTGATAGATGAATTCCACAAACTCCGACTGGATGCGAAAGAATTCTTGTCTGATGTCCGCGTCCTGGATTGCCGACACGCTCGCGGCCCAATCTTTGAGTTTACTCGGTAGCAGAAGTTGATGATGGTCCCGTACGATCGCCCGCATGTGATGGATGGCGTAGTAGGCACCCTTCTGACCGCCAGGCGGCTGCTTGACGCAGCAGAACGTCGTATTGTGGGAGAACACGTGCTTGCCATACTTACGAATAGGCCTGGTGAAGGTGCCTCCAGATTTGACGTAGCCGGGGAGAACATCATCAAGAACCTTCTTGACATTTGTGTAGTCTACGTTCGACTGACGGTCCGGGTCGAAATACGTGGCCATGGAATATTTGGGGCTTAGGAGGATGAGCGTGCAATGTGTGTCACTGCAGAAAACACGGAATGTTAAAAGAAAAACGATCGAAATCTAAGAATTCATATGTTACGGGGCGGTTGAGGGGAGGACTTACTCGGGAAAGTAAGGCACGAGGAAGTTATCCTTATCTTGGTTTGCCAGAATGACGCCTTCGAGGTAAGAACTCGCGACTTGCCGGTCCCCAGCGCTGCCCAAGATCTTGGCACGCATGTAGAAGGGGTCGACTATCACGATGTCCGGGGTCTTGTCGCAAATGATCCGCATCTCCATACTCAGCGAAAATAGCCGAACGAAGGTGTAGTGCAGCGGATGAAGGTTCAACATAGCGTGGATGTCATCAAACCGCAGGACGATCGTACCCCCGATGGAGTTATCCACAAAGCCCTTGCCCTCTGGCACCTTGGCCGCGAAAACCGGGTATGCCACATCCTTCTCTCCGAGACGCCGCTTCTCCAAAGAAAGAACACTGTCATGCAGACTCCGCATAGCACCGGTTGCAGCATCGAGCATATTTCTCGGTAGCATCGGCCTACCCGCCACATGCACCCTCCTCGAGATATCCTCAGGTGAAGGTGGCCCGTCCTGAGCACGGATCGTACTCGGTGCCGGCTGGCCCGCACCCTTGTTAGTCTTTCTTTTGCGTGCCTTCTTCTTCTCCTGTAATGGGACCGAGTTCTGCTCACAGACCGCCTTCTTGAGTGTGTTGGGGCTGATAATATTTCGCACCTCGCCTATCTGAGGCTCGGTGAAGTCGGCAGCTGGAGGCGTCTCCTGAGAGCTGAACGGCAGACGACGCCTGTTGCAACTTGGCTTCTCCGCGGTACCAGCTAGATCGCGCACGTCTTTTGTTGGGTTGGGTTCTTGAGAAGGAGGCCCCATGAAGTCGCCACCGTACCCATGATCGGCAAAGTACTGATCGACGTTGGCAAATGTATCGTCGTCGTCGTCGTTCTGATCCTGTGCCATATGCATGTTTGGATCCAGTGGCATAGGGATGTCCGGCACCGTTGCGGCGGTCTTGCCATGGGGCCGACTTGGCGCCGGCACGACTGGCGGTGTTGTCTTTGGGGTGGTGTCCCCCGTCCCCAAACGAATCTGGCTCTTCGGCCAAAGCAGGGGCTAGCTCAGGCAGGCGCTGAGGGTCATCACGTCATCATCGTCGGCCCCGACGGGTCGAATCGGAGGTAACAACTCGTCGCAGCCTGGCAGCACCCGAACCAGTTGAACCCTAAACAAGTTGGGTGGCATCTGGGTACCGTGGAACAAGGGGTTGCCCGGTTGAACGATTTTGCCCTTGGCGACATCGACCAACTCGTTGTTCACGAAGTGCAGGAGAGTGCACGGAACGTCAGCGGCGCCCTGCGAAAACATGTAGGGCGTCAGGGATGCCCAGTCAAAGGCAAGGAGATGAAGTCCTTAGCCGAGAGAGGCTTAATTAGTTACCGTGATGATGGCGTCGAGCTCGGCTAATGTCGAGGCACCGCCAACGGCGGGCATGCAGTTGACGGAGGGGCCGCTTGCTGCAGAGGTGCCGACTGGCGTACACCCGGGTGCATTAAGCTCCCATGCCGGCGTCGGAGACACCAATGGCCCCGCCATCGCGTTCTGCGAGTTGCTGGCCATGAAGCTAGGAATCGGGGGCGGCCCCTGTTGGCCGTCCGCAATCCACGCACTAATCCCCTGGATCAAGGTAGGCACAATGGTGGTGATCGTTGCTCCGAGTTGTTGTTGCACTTGCTCTTGGACAATCTCCGGAATCCGCGCCACCTGTGCCCTGAGTTCTTGAACCTCGCGCGCCTGGCTTTCCGAGCTGGTCTTTTTCTCGCTTCGCCCACTAGTGTTATAGTATGACGACCATTTTGTCGACAAGCCTTTGCCGGCCACACGACCAACTGACGTCGGCTTACTGAGCTTATCCTTGTTCTTCATTACATTCAACGCCCTATTTAGAGTGGTGTCCCAAGGGTTGCTCTTAGTCGACCCCGCGCTACTGCTTTCAGTCGCCTGCGGAAGGAATGTGAACCATTTAGAAATTTGGCTTCATTAATTAGAATGCAACCATATGGAGCTAATTACGCGGGGGTGTATTCCTTACCAGAACAAGCTCAAGCGCCCTGGTCTTCGGATCCGTGGTAAGCTCCTTTGTTTTCGGGTCCTTCTTGTACCGGGCCCTGACAAAGTTCCTGGTCTGCTTGTCACCGTATTTATCGAAGAGGGGCGGTAGGCCTTGCTCGGCACGGTCCGCCTCCTCCTTGTCCCATATAGGCTCCGCCACTCTGTAACCGCCGGGACCGAGTGTGTGTTCCCCTAAGTTCAGCTCCCGCATTTCTTTCCCCCACTTACTTGATTCGGAGTTTGCGGTGCTCGAGCAATTGATCTTGAAGTCGTTGTAGTCATCTTCGGTGATCGAAGGATTTTTCTCCTTGATCTTCTCATAACTCTCACCTTTCTCGATCATTCTCTTCACATTGCTTTTCCAAGTAGACAGGGCCTTGCTCATCTTCGTGAGGGCAGCATTGTTCACTTTATTCCCTTTGAGGCTTGTGTTTTCAAATTCAGCGGGGAACTTGTATCGTTCATGCAGCTTCGTGAAGAGGAGGTTGCGCAAATTCCCTCGGTCAGGATGCCTCAGGTTCTCAGTGTTGATCGAGACGGTGCTCCGGAGAATGCACCCGAGCTGAAGCGAGTACCCCTTGACTATTCGTTCGGGCGCCGTTGGATTCCCGTCGGAGTCCACTTCAGTAACTTCCTCCTTGAGGGTGCGGAGCACGGTTGGGCGCCGGTCCTTCCGTTGCCTCTTTGGTTGGCTGCCATCTATGCGTGCGCCGCCATCATCAGTGGTGGCATCCTCGGCGGCACCATCAGTGGTGGCATCAGTGGGGTCATCCTCGGCGGTACCATCAGTGGTCTCAGGATCGGTGGGGAAGGCGGCGTCCTCATACAAGTGAGGTTGTTCCTCCATCTCCTGGGACAGCTTCCAGAATGCCTTGCCGCCTGAACCCCCGGCCTCATCGTTGTTGGCCATGTTTCTCTCTAAATAGGAACAAAGTTTGGTCAAAAAGTTGGTTATTGTCAAGGAACAAGATCATGGTCTCATCATTTAGGGTTTGTCGACACCGAGGCATCCTAAAAGTTAAGCTTTTATCGTTGAGGGTTTTTTGACGCCGAGGCACCCTAAAAGCCTAAGCTTTCTTCATTTCGGTTTTTATCGACACCGAGGCACCCTAAAAGCCATGCATTAGTCACAAGTACGCCGGGGCACTTGATCCTACTTAATTAACTACTAAGATACCCCGGCCCATACATTAGTCACAAGTACCCCATATGTCATATTTTTAGCAAAGTCATGCTAAAATTCACGGAAAATTTCAGCATGACCTTTGCTGAAAATAGGACATATGGAGTACCCGAATTTGCCGGAACGGAAGTTAATCGACATTCCGGCAAACTCAAGGGCTTCTCGGGTGGACAAGGCAAAAAAGGCCTCCATCACAACATGGAAAATACATTGGCATGTGAAGAGGTGAAACAATATATGCATCTCCAAGAAGTATCATTCAACATTTTGGACAAACCACTACAAGCAACATGAGACACTGAAAACAATTGCTACCAATGAATCTACACTTCTATAAGAAAATAAATCAGAAACTTAGTCTGTCATCATTAGGCAGCCACCATTAGTTATTCCGTTATGTTAAAGCAGAAATAGAAAAATAGACTGAAAACACTAAAATCAGAAACAAATCCAACTGTACAGGCCAATGCATATAGGAAAAGTGAGGGGTTGAACTTCATTTTTTTTCAAGTTTTCTTGGGTGTATGAGGTCTGCTCTAATTTGTTTTGAAAAGTGAACCTACTGTATTGGCCAATGCATATAGGAAAAGTGAACCTGCTGTACAGGCCAATGCATATAGGAAAATTAAGTCATGGAGAGTTGTTCATGATGTTCCTTGCCTTTTTTTGTCGAACAAACTTGATGCTTAAATTTTGGGTCTGAACATCAAGGATTACTTTGTACTAGGTTACAGAGACGGGGCAGAACAGTTACTTGTTGTATATATATTGCAACGTTTCTCCAATTTATCAGCTCTCAATCATAGTAGTACAATATACTTGGTGTATTTATGGGTCCACTTAGCATGAAGGAGCTTGATCAAATTGAGAATCAAACAGAAATATCGTCAAGCATATCAGGTCAAAGAAGGCAAAAAACTTGTTACATAAGGTAAGGTTCAACAGCTTAATCTTGATTCAGAGATCTCATCAAAACAAAGAAGACAGTAAAAACGGTTCCGAAATCATACGTTTCGTTTAAAATATGTGACGCCTTTTTTGTTTGAAGCAAAAAAGTTAACACAACAAATTTATTTATAGGAGAGGGAGATGCAAAGTGCGGGTTGATTTTGATAAAATAAAAGGACTATTCTGCATTGTTTTAACAATCCATCTACTAGCGTGACCATATCCCTCAGTTTTTGCTCATACAACACAAATGCATTTGGTGCATGAATTGAGCCAGTGCACCTGATACGTTCACACTCTACCATAGCCATCCGTAAAAAAATTGACAGTTACACCAAGACAGATAAATGGCTCTCTAAACACTCCATTCCTAACCTGATATGAGCATACAACGATCGACCAGTATAAAGTGAGGCTTTTTGGCTCCCGGGCTCCATGAAGCCCGAATTTTATTAAAAATTGACCTTCTAAGTTTCAGAAACATCTGAGAATATACACAAGTACTTATAGATGTATACTAGATGTGTGTAAAATTTCATTATGAAGTAAGTTTTCATGTGAGTTGTACAAAAAAAATCATGTACTTCTATAGAGAATAGTCCATGTGCTAGAAATACATGATTTTGTTAGTATTGCCTAGCTCGCACATTTGTGTATTTTACAGCCAAATGGTATAAATCCATAGGTATGTGTGCATTTTTTAGAATTTTTTGAAACCTTAAAATTATAACTTTGAAAAATATCAAATTTCAGGCTCCATGGAGCTCGAGCTCCATTAGCAATTTCTATGGATAATATTACATACAAATATGACTTCGTTTGGTGCCTAGTCAACCGTCATGTGGATCTTACATGTCAGCAAGATGTGTCAAGACAATTTAAATTGGGAAGTCTTCCAGAAATGTATATCTACTGGGCAAAAATTGGAGACAGAAATAAGTCTAGGACAACAAAATTTAGCAACTTCAAATTGACCCATATTCTTTGCAACTTAAGCAACAAAGTTAATTCCAATAAAGGAACTTGTCTATGAAACTTGTATTAAACTTCTTACATGGAAGGAAATATATGGAGTTTTCCAGAAAAATAAATGCATCATGGACGGTGGTGTGGGGGAGAGGAGGAGGGGGAGCTCACGGGGGCGGTGGTGTGGACGGGGCGACGAGGTGGGGCGACGAGGTCCGGGTGGTGGTGGTGCGACGAGGTCCGGGAGGCGACAAGGTCCGGGTGGTGGTGGTGCTCCGGCGACGATGGTGTGGACGGGGCGGCGTCCGGGCCACCGGCGACGAGGGCGGCGGGATGATGGCGTCCAACGAGGTGGGGCGACGGGGAGAGCGGCGCCGAGGGAGACGAGGACGACGGGGCGGCGGGGCGGCAGCGTCGGGAGAGGAGAGGGCGGCGTCGCGGCGTCGGGGCGTCGGGGCGGAGACGAGGACGACGGGGCGGCGTCGAGGCGGCGGGGCAGCGGCGTCGGGAGAGGAGAGGGGAAGGGGATCGAGGGCGAGGGCACAATACTAATGGCGCACCACCCCTCAGTGCGCCATAAGTACATCCATACTAATGGCGCACCTCACCCTGGTGCGCCATTAGTATTTTTTTTGATTTCTGCTCGAGCCAACAGGTTATCTTCCACCTGACCTGATCCACACCAAGTTCCCTCTACTAGCTCGACTGGTCAGCAGCCAGTTCTCACACCAGGAGGTCCTGGGTTCGATTCCTAGGCTCCACAATTTTTTTATGCATTTAAAATGCTGTTTGATACTTATTTGTGTTTAAATATGTTCAAACTTGTTTAAATCATAATAGTAATATTTTTTTATAAGACAATAATATTTTTTTAAAAAGTATCATCAAACAGTAATGCCGGTGGAGCGGGGGAGGGTGCGCGGGGTGCGGGGGGTCGGCGGCGGCGGTTGAGTAGGGGAATCAAGGGTGCGGGGGGTCGGCGGCGGCGGCCGGTGGACCGGGGGGTGCTCGGCGGCGAGGGGGACCGGATCTGGCGAGGTGGGATAGCGATCGAGATGGAGGGGGATCGAGATCGAGTGTCCATGAAATTTAAAAATATTCATGATAGTTCAAAAAGTGCCCATGAAATACAATCGAGAAATGAAGGCTACGATTTAAATACAATCGATCTTAGCTAGCTATCTGTTCACAATCTTTTTGCCCTTCTTTTTCGCAAATGGAGTTCTTCTGTGGAATGGACGTCCTTTAGGTAGGGTGGTCCTGCTTCTTCTTGTGGTGTATGCTGCTACTTCATCATCGTCGTCATGTTCGATCCTCGGGTCGCCGTACTTGTCGAAGTCTTGCTCATTGGCTACTCCACCATTCCGATGATCTTCCTTTTGCCTCTCCTCATGACAACACGACTGGGCTTTGACGGGTCGGTAATGAAGAAGCATTGGTCCACTTGGGAAGCCAGTACCCATGACTCATTTTTCGCGGTGACGTTTGCGCCCGCGGTCTTGGATTTGGCTTCGGGTATAACCATGGTGGTGAAATACCGGTCTTCTTTTAGGACGCTCTTGGCCCATCTAACACGGAACATCGGGACCTTCTCTCCAGCGTTGCTCAGCTCCCAGATCTCCTCGATCCTTCCGTAGTATCTGTCCTTGTCGTTACCGGTGTAGTATTCCATCGTTACCCCGGAGTTCTGATAACCATCGCTCTTCATGTCCTTGGCCTCGGTGTAGAATGTGTAGCCGTTGATATCGTACGCCTCATAGGTCATCAGGTTGTGCTCGGCGCCCTGTGACAAGGCGAATATGAGTTGTTCTTCCGCGGAAGAATCCTCATGTAAAGGGTACGACAGAAGCTTCTGCTTGAACCAACGCGTGAAACATGAGTTGTGCTCTTTGAGTATATCTCCGTCCGTCCTCTGTTGGCCTCGGTCATTGTACGTCTTCTTAATAAAGGTTTTGTGCTCTACCACCCAATGATCGACCACGTCTATGTGTTGTAGCGCGACTAGGTTTGCTCTTTCAAAGTCGGCGAGTCGACCCTCGAAGTCGACATGCATTTCGTGGCGACCCTCACAGTGACCCCATCTAGGGAGCCTGCCGAGGTGCCTGTTGACGGGCAGACCAACGGGGTTCTCGATGCCTAGATAATTCGTGCAGTAGGAGATGCACTCTTCGGTCAGAAAGCCCCTGGCTATGCTTCCCTCTGGACGTGACATGTTGCGAACGTATCCTTTGATGACACCATTCATCCTTTCGAACGGCATCATGCTGTGCAGGAACGTCGGCCCGAGTTGGATGATATCGTCCACGATATGGACCAGCAGATGCACCATAACGTCGAAGAATGCGGGCGGGAAGTACATCTCAAGCTTGCATAGTATCACCACGATCTCTTCCTGTAGCCTTCTGAGTTGCCTCACGCCAACAGACTTTCGAGAGATGACGTCGAAAAAGTTGCATAGGCCAAATAGAGTTTCACGGACGTGCGCGTCCATGATCCCACGGATTGCAACTGGAAGTATCTGCGTCATCAGCACGTGACAGTCGTGAGACTTCATCCCGCTGAACTTCAGCTTCGCTGGGTCTAGGTATCTGCTTATCTTTCCCGCATAACCGTAAGGAAGTTTTACTCCTAGGAGGCAGGTGAAAAACTGCTCGATCTCCTCCTGACTTAGAGTGAAGCACGCGGGAGGGTAGTCATTTCCGGTCTTCTTGACCTTTTTGCCTTTGCGATGACTTTCCGTGTCCTGCTTCGCCTCATCATCATCATCATCATATATAGCATGAAGCTCCTGCCTGATGCCCATTGATTTCAAGTCTGCCCTTGCTTTCGGCCCATCTTTGGTCCTCTCTGGCATGTTGAGCAGGGTGCCAAGCAGACTCTCGCACACGTTCTTCGTGATATGCATTACATCAAGGCTGTGAGGCACATGGTGGATCTTCCAGTACGGCAAGTCCCAGAAAACAGACCTCGTTTTCCATACCTTCAGCAGCGGCTCTGGCGCCTTTCGCTTCTTTCCCGGCTCTGGCGCCTTTTGCTTCTTTCCCGGCAGTGGGCAGTCTTTCCAATTTTTCAACAGCTCGTCTATTTCCTCGCCGCTCCTCGTACGCGGGCGTCCTCGGGGTTCGGTTTCACCATCGAACAGATCCTTGCGTTTTCTCCACGGGTCATCGTCGTGAAGCCACCTTCGATGTCCCATGAACATGGTTTTCGAAGACCCGGGATCTCTATCTAGCTGGCGATACGTTGTGTCATCCATGCACCTGACGCATCCAGAAAATCCGTGGACCACCTGCCCCGCGACATATCCGTAACCGAGATAGTCGTGCACCGTCGTGAGCAGCGCGGCTCTCATAGGGAAATATTTTTTCTCTGTAGCGTCCCACGTATTGGCTGGCGTTTTCCACAGCGTGTCAAGCTCCTCTTTCAGCAGCCCCAGATACAGATTGATGTCGTTCCCTGGTTGTTTCGGTCCTTCAATTAGCATACTCATGTGAATGTACTTCCTCTTCATGCACAACTAGGGGGGAAGGTTGTACATCCACACAAACACAGGCCAGGTGCTATGTGTGCTTCTCTGGCTGCCAAACGGATTGACTCCATCGGTGCTCGCGCCCAGCACGATGTTCCTTGGATCGTTCCCAAATTCTGGGTCTTCGAAGTTCAACGCTTGCCACTGGCTCGCGTCCTTAGGGTGACTCAGCATCTTGTCTTTTTTATCTATCTCCGGATCATTTGCGTCATCTTCTCGCTTCTTTTCCTCCCTATCCGCGTGCCAACGCAGGAGCTTTGCTACCTTAGGATCCGCGAAATACCGCTGCAGACGAGGAGTGATCGGAAAGTACCACACCACTTTTCGAGGAGCTTTCTTCCTCTTCTTGTATCGAGTGACGCCGCACACCGGACATATGGTAGACCCCGCGTGCTCGTCCCGATAAATGATGCAATTGTTCATGCACACATGGTATTTCACGTGCGGTAAATCCAGAGGACACACGATTTTCTTCGCCTCCTCCAAACTGGTCGGGCACTTGTTCCCCTTGGGAAGACTTTCGTGCCAGAATGACATGTTCTCGTCGAAGCATGCGTCAGTCATTTTGTGTTTTACCTTCATCTCCAGAGCCATGAGCGTTACTTTCAGGCGGGTATCCTCGGGCCTGCATCCTTCATACAATGGAGTAACCGCGTTTAACTCAAGTTGATCCATCTTGGCTTTCTCTCGGGCGGCAGCTCTTGCGTTATCCGTCTGCTTGAGAAGCAACTCTTGAATATGAGGGTCCTGCACCCAGCCCATCGATGGTCCAGCGTCGTCTGCTCCGCCGGCATCATCATCTTCATGATCATGCCCGTCGTCTGCTCCGGCATCTTCCTCATCATCATGTCCTGCATCTTCTACATGATGACTGTGTACAACATCACCGTCGTGATCATCTCCTGGGGATTCTTCGTCTTCTCGCCCGCCCGAGCTGCGGTGGTTGTCTTGCTGCCCTTCCTCATTTCTTGCCCGGCCCCCATGGACGACTTCGTAGTCATCTTCATCACCTTGCCACCAATAGCCATCCATGAAACCACGCAAGAGCAGGTGGTCCCGCACCTGCCCGGATTCCGGGTCCGCAATAAGGCTCTTCAGCTTGCATCTTCGACACGGACATCTTATCTCCGTCTCGTTCTTTTGAAGCATCTCGGCCTTCGCGGACCTCGAAAATCTATTCACAATGCCTTCGGTCATCGTGCGGACCATGGTTGCCTGCGGGATAGAGCAAAACGATATTTTAGAACCAAGAAAAAATTTGGCATGACTTTCCCTAAAAATAGGACCAAAAAGAATGCTTAATGCCAAAATTCTCGCCGAAACGGAAATGAATCAACATTCCGGCAAAATATTGGCAACTATCGCATTTCAAATACCGGTACACCTCCAAACACAAACACATATGCAACACCATAAACATATGCAACACCACGAACATACATAGATCTAGCTAGGCCATAAAAAGTGCATGTGCACATTGTTGTAGGGAGAACAATATAAATATAGCTTTCCCCTTTACTTACCTATCAAAACAAGGTAATTTAACCACTTAAATTGAATGAATCTATGGTGAAAATGAGGTGAAAAAGAGGAGGCACCCGAGACAAGGAGAAGGTGGAGAGAATGAAGTGGGGAGAAAGTGAGTGTGGGTTGGAGAGGCTGTCCAAAATATCTTGTTGCTGCCCACTTACTAATGGCGCACCAACTCTAAATGCGCCATTAGTAATCCAGGTTACTAATGGCGCACCTTCTGCTGGTGCACCATTAGTAGTTTTGCAAAAAAAAAAACAAAAAAAAACATACTAATGGCGCACTGTTCCACAGTGCGCCATTAGTAGTTTTGCAGAAAAAGGAATAAAAAATATAATAAAAAAAACAACATTAGTGGCGCACTTTCCGACAGGTGCGACTAGTAATGGCGCACTGTGTCTGGATGCGCCATTCGTATGTTTGGACATGCGCACTACTTTAATTTTTTTTGATACTAATGGCGCACCCTGGGCCAGGTGCGCCATTAGTAGTTTCAGCTCTAATGGCGTATCAGAAGGTGGTGCGCCATTAGTATATACTAATGACGCACCGCTTGTCTGGTGCGCCATTAGTGTCAATCCCATCTATAACCCTTTTTCTAGTAGTGTCTCGTGCACCAACGCTGGCAAGAATGTGCCTTGAATGCGGCTTTGAGGAGGGGGAGTGGGTGGATGCTTGAGACGGCCTAGGTGGCGTTCAAGCGGCCGGAAGTGGGCGGCGGCTAGGGTAACGAGGACAGATGGTGTCGGAGTGGAGGTGAAGGAGTGGGGCGGGGAGGGGAGAATGGCCTGCGTGCCACTAACGGGCGGGCCATTGGGAGTACAAGGACGAGCGTCGATGTGGATACCCTTTCCAAAATTGGTCTGGAAATGGATCGCGGACGGACAAAAAAAGACACCCGTTTGTTTGGGTCGCTGCGTTGGGCCACGATTTGTGTCTGTTTTAATTAAAATGGATAGGGACGAACAAAGTACGGTGTGCTTTGGAGTTGGCATAAGAGCATCTCCAATAGTATGTGTATATTTGGATGTCTATATATTCATGTAGACAATGGTCTAAAAAGATTATCTCATATACACGTCCAATTTTGCATCAGAATGTCTATATACAGGGACCATGTCAGGTGAGCCGTCGCTGGAGAGAGGAAGAAATCATGACTGCAGCTGAGTTTAGACAATGCCTTCACATTGTCCAGGCGTGGACATTGTCGAGATTGATATAGAGGATGTGTATATTTGGACGACCATATAGACAAGCTGTTGGACGCCTGTTTTAGAGTCACGTGGATAACGAGTATAGACATTTATATAGACTATTGGAGATGCTGTAAGGGAAGAGGGGACTCACACATGAGGAAGAACGAGTGACAAGTCTAGGGTAGAGGTCAACCCAGATCTTTACTTGTCACTATCAGTTCTTTCCGGCATACGAGACCACCCGTCAGAGGGTTCAGCCCTCTGTCTCTGTTCCCCCAACCTCGGCCCGAAGCAGCGGCTCGGATCAGGCTTCAAACCTCAGGGCTACAGATCACGCCGTCCGTTCCGTCTCTCTCGCCAAACGCGGCGGCACCAGGCTACTCCCCGGCTGCTCCCGCACTCCTAAACCCTCACTCCCCCACGTTCCCCTTCCGGTCGGGGTCGGACAGCCGCGCCGCTCGCCGGCGACGCGTCGGAGATGGACGGGGGCCACGGGCAGAGGCAGCCGCTGTCGCCGGCGATCTCGGCCTCGGCGGTGCTGCCGCACCAGCGGCAGATGCAGCTCCTCCAGCACCCGGCGCGCCCGGCAATCGCCGATCTCTTCACCCTGTACCTCGGCGTGCGTTCCCATCCCTTCCCCCCAATCTTTCACCGCACGCTCTCGCCAAACCCTAGTTCTGACCCTGCGTGCCCGTGGCCTTGCAGGTGAACTCGAAGCAGGGAGCCGAGGACCCGGCGAGGGAGACCTCGTAAGTTGCTTCCTCTCCTGTGTGCTTCAAATCGGGTTGGATTTCGTGCATAGTACCGTATCAGTATTTGGTTAAGATGGTATGGTAGATGATGTCGGATTATGTTTGTGGCGCTGTTATTTGTTTTACTGCATATGGCGTTAGCTGAGCGCATGAAGATTATTATGCCTTCTTAATGCCATATTATGCTGACAATTTTGAGTAGCTAGTGCAACCCTGGTGTGGTAGCTGTCTTCCTTGTACATTGTCTTATAGCACCTGTTCTGTACTCTGATCACGCGAATTATTCAGGAACAAGCTGCAGAAGAGAGTATCTGCTCATAACAGAGATCTGCCTCCCCGCGACGAGCAGTTCATTTCAGATTTTGAGCAGTTGTGCGTGCCGTTTCCGGTAAGCAGAAGCATTGCACAGATATTCATTTGACCACAGGGCAAAAACAGAAGAGATTGATTATGTTTCCCATTTTTCTTAGGACCAGGAGCAGTTGCAGGCTGTCACGGAATCAGTTCTCATCTCATTTGTTCTGCAATGCAGTAGTCACGCTCCACAATCTCAGTTCCTGCTCTTTGCTACACGGTGCCTCTGCGCTCGTGGCCACCTCAGATGGGACAGTCTCATTCCATCTCTACTTAGTGTAGTTTCCTCCGCCGAGGCACCAATGGGCCAAGGGGGTTCTGTGACTGTCGGTGGCCCTGTGTCTTCTTCATCAGCTATTGCAGTGCCAAATGCTCCAAGCTTTCACGCTTCAAATCCTACGTCTCCCTTGTCAGCAATGAACACTATTGGATCTCCTACTCAATCTGGTATTGATCAACCTGTAGGGGCAAATGTGTCACCCATGAAGGCGGCTGAGTTCTCTACTCTTGGGCAGCCTGGTACAACATCAAGAGGTGACCAGTCCCGCAGAGGAGCACAAGTTAGCTACCTGCATCATTTATCCTGTAGAATTATTTTAGCTGGTCTGGAGTCCAATTTGAAGCCAGCTACTCATGCTGCGATATTCCATCATATGGTAAATTGGCTAGTCAATTGGGACCAGAGACCCCATGGCGTGGATGAAGCTGATACAGTGCAAACTTCTAGGATCGGAAGGCCCGTGCATGAATGGATGCATCTATGCTTAGACGTGATTTGGATTTTAGTTGATGAAGAGAAATGTCGCATTCCATTCTATGAGCTTGTTCGCAGCAACTTGCAGTTTCTGGAGAACATTCCTGATGATGATGCAGTGATTTGCATTATTATGGAGATCCATAGGAGGAGGGACATGGTGTGCATGCACATGCAAATGTTGGATCAACACCTTCACTGCCCAACATTTGGAACTCATCGGTTCTTGTCACAATCCTATCCAAGCATAGCTGGTGAATCTGTTGCTAATTTGCGTTATTCTCCTATTACTTATCCTAGTGTTCTGGGTGAGCCACTGCATGGAGAGGTAATATTACCTTTTTTTTTCCACTAATTAGCACATCTTTCCTTTTATGCCTACTTTTCCCATGGTTGCATGGATTGTTATATTATACATGCATCGAAGCCCCCGGTCAAGCTCATGCTATCTCCATTCCAGTCTATAAGCCGTGCATACATCTTAAGATTTAACTCTGACCATCAGTTAGATCAATAATATAAAAGTCATGTGTCCTAAAAATTATACCATTGGAAACTTCTTACGAATACAAATTCAACAATATAATTTTCGTGGCATATAATCTACATTTTGTTGGTTAAATTGATGGTCAAACTTGTCTCGTGGAATGCCTGTGCGCCTTATAAACTGGAACGGAGGGAGTAGTGTTTACTATTACCTCCATGCAGAAATACTTTTATGGAGATTATTTTGATTGCAAGCACATATCATGAAGGTTTTAAACTTAAGCAAACAATTAGATAGAAAAAATAAATGAAATGTCCTTGTGAATACCCAAGAGAATGAGGGAGGAATAAGTTAATATACAAACATTCTCTATTCAACAACATTTTTGGAAAGGCAGAATTGTGTGAACACATTCTGAGATAGATTCTGTTAATGCTATTTTCACGTTGCCGTATTACATAGTTTTATGTATATTAGTGATTCTCATGTGGTCATGTTAGATGTATTTATTATTGTCTAAAGCTGGTATAGTTCAAGTGCAATGTTTTTAAAATGGTTTATGTTTAGTTACAAAGGGATCACTATTTTTTTCTATGGTTTAGTGGTTCAGTACTGCAAATACAAACAATACGTATTTATTTGCGGGTGTCTTGCACATTATTGATACAATATTCATCGTTATGACTGATCATAAATTATATGCAAGATGCATGAAGTTACACATGAAACAAGTGAAATGAAGCAACTAAAAACTGTTAGGCAACAAACTTGGGCAGTATACCAAAACTTACATTGCATTCTTGTTTAGGATCTTGCAAACTCTATTCCAAAGGGGGGTTTAGACTGGGAACGTGCTCTCCGTTGCTTGAGGCATGCTCTCCGCACAACTCCATCACCAGATTGGTGGAGACGTGTTCTTCTTGTTGCTCCTTGTTACAGATCACATTCTCAAACATCAACACCAGGAGCTGTTTTCTCACCAGATATGATTGGTGAGGCAGTTGCTGACAGGACAATTGAACTACTGAAGTTAACTAACTCAGGTTAGCATCTGGGAGCTTCACTGTTTGTCGATTCGAGTACAGATCCCTTCTCAAGTGGGTGGATTCCAGGTGTACATGGATGCTCACCCCTTTTACTAAATGCCCTTTTTAGGCATGCACCTTTTTTGTTAAGAATATAAATCTGCTTGTCGGGTATTCGTATGGAGTTATTAATTATTGCCTGCTGCCTATGCACTCATTACAGCTCTGTCATACTATTGCAGAAACTCAGTGCTGGCAAGATTGGCTTTTGTTCGCAGATATCTTTTTCTTCCTAATGAAAAGTGGCTGTATTGATTTTCTCGATTTTGTGGACAAGCTTGCATCTCGAGTAACAAATGGTGATCAACAGATTCTACGCAGTAATCATGTCACATGGTTGCTTGCACAGATTATCCGTATTGAGATTGTGATGAACACACTTAGTTCGGACCCAAGAAAGGTGATATACTCTTGTATGATGATATGTACATATTTCTTATTTTTTCCTTCCTTTTTTCTAGTTACTTAAATTCAATCGGAGGGAGTAGATTTTGTTAAACCTTACAAGAAGGTATCTACATGGTTGACATAGAGCGTGTACACGCGCGCGCGCGCGGGGGTGGGGTGGGGGATCAAGTGAGTCGTGGCCAATAAAAGAAGATGATGTGTATCTGAGTTGGTGTCCACAGACAGAGAGTCCAATAGGATTCCAACATATAAGGTGCTGAAGGGGCAGCTCCAGAAAAGACGATCCCTGGTTTTCAGTTCTTCTGGATTGCAGAGCACACAGTTCGAATCCTCAGTGACATTGAATGTTATGCCTACGAGCCATGCCAATGGCACTGAGTATCATTCTGTAGGAGCTATGCAAAGGCCTTAAGCTTGGAAGTGCATTTGCGGTTCCAAATCTGCTTTATAGGCGTGATCCTGGAGGAAAAGGAAGCATAGCCCTGTATATGGTGCAAATGTCATTGCTTTCCTTAGTTAACATGATGGTCGAGGAGGAGCTGTTGGAGATCGTATGTTCATCAACGGCTGCGATGAAGGGGGAAGTGGAGTGCGATTCTTATTTGATGACCGGGTGTTGTAAAAAGGCTATTCTGTTGTGGAATATTAAATGCACTTTATCTGGTCTACACTCAATTTGTTTAACACTAACAAACTGTTACAGATAATAACAATACACGACTAACTTCATGTTTAAGAGCTGTAAAATCTTAAATGATTACCGTTTTGTTATATCGGATAATATTTTTATGCTTCCTTTTGTTACTTGTCTTATTGTATTTGTCTTAGTTTCACAGTTACATGTTCATCGTAACTACATAATATCGTTCTAATTATTTGCTGTTCTGTCAGGTTGAAACGACACGCAAGATAATTTCATTCCACAAAGAAGACAAAAGCCTTGATCCTAATAACATCAGCCCTCAAAGTATTCTTCTTGATTTCATAAGTAGCAGCCAGACTTTGCGCATTTGGTCTTTCAACACTTCAATTAGAGAGCATTTGAACAGCGATCAGCTTCAGAAAGGCAAACAGATAGATGAGTGGTGGAAACAGATGACGAAAGGTACTTGTGCCCTAGATTTACCATCATGCTCTGCTTTGTAAAAATTCCGGCTAAATCAAGAGTTCATTAAAAGGGATATGTGTAGATAGGCCAGGAAGTAATTAAATGTAGGAAAATCCTTGTTTGCATTACATAATAACATTAGAATTCGGAATGCAGGCAATGCATGTTATTTCATTGAGAGATGCTTGGCTGCATACCATTTTTATAATTTGCAATTTTGCCTTCTATCATGTATCTACTGATAAATTAGAAACATTTTCCCCCTTGAAATAGCTTCGGGAGAGAGAATGATAGATTTTATGAACTTGGATGAGCGAGCAATGGGCATGTTTTGGGTTCTCTCATTCACCATGGCACAACCAGCATGTGATGCAGTCATGACCTGGTTTACATCAGCTGGAGGGGCAGAATTCATGCAGGGACCCAATATGCAACCAAATGAAAGAGTGACGATGATGCATGAGACTTACCCTTTGTCAATGGCGTTGCTTTCTGGGTTGTCTATCAACTTGTGTTTGAAGCTTGCTTACCAGCTTGAAGAGACTATATTTCTTGGCCAGGTAAAACTTTAAAAAATCAAGCTGCTGCTAATACCCTAGTTGCATTTATATTTCTGTTCTGTATTTAGCTTTATAAAGCCCACCACAACTTTTCATTCAGACTATAAGCTTTGTGGTTGTTAGTTTTATATACATTAGTTGATACATAAATAGAAAATAGCTTAGTTCGCATATGTTTTCACATGACCAAAACAATTTCTGTGAATAATTCTTCTGCTCATTTAAATAGCAATTGCTGATAGCTCATATGTTACAGTTTTGCTAACAATATATGAACCTGTGACTCATCTGTTTTAAAATTATGACATCATTTGCAATCTTGACTGGAAATATATCTTGCTCGAAGTATGCATACAGTCACAATTATCTGTTCTTTTGGTCTCATTGCTAATACTCATCTATCTTTAGATGCCATACAGTTGATATTGCTACTTCAATCTTAACTCTGTTCGTTGATAGGCTGTTCCTAGCATTGCTATGGTGGAAACCTACGTTAGGTTGCTGCTTATAACACCACATTCATTGTTCCGCCCACATTTTACGGTAAGTTTTGCTACCTGTTAATTTGATCTGTATTCTTCATATGGGGCTTCTGCCAGACTGACTGTTGTTTTCCTCTGATTTCCGAATTACTTTTTGTAATTATAACTTATAACCCTAAGGGTCCCCTGTTCTGAGTTCGTGCAAATCATGGTCTTATGGAAATTCTGATACATTCATGCTATTTAAACTTGGCAGACATTAACCCAAAGATCGCCATCTATTCTGAGCAAATCTGGTGTG
The DNA here is from genome assembly GCF_018294505.1 of Triticum aestivum. Lineage (NCBI taxonomy): Eukaryota > Viridiplantae > Streptophyta > Magnoliopsida > Poales > Poaceae > Triticum > Triticum aestivum. Next base: position 528,307,792 of record NC_057809.1, on the reverse strand, counting down.
TCTTTGCTCCTACTTGAGATACTGAATTACAGACTACTTCCTCTGTACAGGTCATTCTTTACCTAATCTGATCTTTAGTTTTTTCTTCTTCTTTTTCTTAGAAGGAAAGTAGCTTTGGCACAGCAAAAGATTGGAATATCTGAGTGTTTCTTTTCCCATCTCTTTCTTCTTTCTTTTCACCTGACTCGAAATGCCTTCTATATTGTGCATATAGAGATTTACCCTTCTAAACTGATCTCAGCATAATAATACATGAATTTCCTTTTGTTTTGCAGTCCTTTAGAAAATCCTCAAAGTCTGCGTCTTTTGTTGATTATATCATTGTGCGTTTCTTATTTTCTTACATCATTATGGGTCTTTTGTAGGTATCATGGAAAAAGCAAGGCATTGATGTATGATGTCACAAAGATAATATCAATGATTAAGGGAAAACGTGGAGAGCATCGCCTTTTTAGATTAGCTGAAAATTTGTGCATGAACTTAATTCTCTCACTGAGAGACTTTTTTTTGGTGAAAAAAGAGTTGAAGGTAAAAAGAATACACACTTTTCTTTAGAAATTCGACTATCACTAGTTTGTGGAGTGACTTCTATGTTTATGTAGGGACCAACTGAGTTTACTGAAACGCTTAACCGCATAACCATAATAAGCCTTGCGATCACCATCAAGACACGTGGAATCGCCGAGGTTGAACACATGGTTTATCTTCAACCACTATTGGAGCAAATTATGGCAACCAGTCAGCATACATGGTCAGAAAAGACTCTACGTTATTTTCCTCCCCTTATTCGTGACTTTTTAACGGTTAGGGCGGATAAGAGGGGACAAGCTATCCAAGCATGGCAGCAGGTATCATTTTTTGGGGACACATGTTTGGCCATTTATATCCGTATGCATCTACTGATCACCATCTTGGGTAATTTGTAGCTCATTTTTGTCGAGGATTGATTAGTTACGCTTCTGTTTGCTATATCTTTTTTAGCTTGTAATAACTGCTCTTCTTATTTGTGGATAGTTTGCTGGAGAATGTATCAATTGTATGTGCACCATTTATGTACTATTAGCATTAGAAAATGCCATTAAATATATACCACCAGAGTGATATTATCACATATTCACATTTTGCTACTTTATGGTTAAGTTGAATAAATATGGTTTCTGTGACCTGAAAATGCAGCATTTCCACATGCTTGTTCCGGCCATGTATAATAGTATAATATTGCCAAAGGTCTTGGATTGGTTTCTTTAACTTGCTATCATATATTTTTGAGATTATTGTGCCGGGCGCCTGGGCCACATTGTTCTTCACCTTTAATTTTGACAATACTCTCATTTCAGGCAGAAACTACTGTTATCAATCAATGCAACCAGCTACTGTCACCATCCGCTGAGCCGAACTATGTCATGACTTATTTGAGCCATAGTTTCCCTCAGCATCGTCGATATCTATGCGCTGGTGCTTGGATGCTAATGAATGGACATCCTGAGATCAACAGCGCAAATCTTGTATGATTTTATTTTTTGTGATTACTTCCATACGATGGTTGTCAGTTACTCTATACATGCGCTGCTTGATCTTATCGCAGGCTCGTGTCTTGAGAGAGTTTTCACCTGAAGAAGTTACGGCAAATATTTATACAATGGTTGATGTTCTTCTGCATCATATCCAGCTTGAGCTTCAACGGGGGCATCTAGTGCAGGTGACACAAGAAAATTTTTTTGTTACAAAAGTTGTCTCTTTGCCTTTTTGTTTTTTGTGGTTTTCCTTTTCTAGTAGCTTGCGTCTAAATTTTTCTGGTCGCTTATTTTTTTTGCAGGATTTACTTTCCAAAGCAATCACAAATCTTGCATTCTTTGTCTGGACACATGAGTTAGTTCCACTGGACATTGTGCTGCTAGCTCTTATTGACAGGGATGATGATCCTTATGCTTTACGTCTTGTGGTAAGTCCTCTTAAAAGATTAGGTTTGAATCCCATATTTCTGTTACATCATTAGTTCGATAACCACTATTTAGTTACCAACTGACTGTTTTCCAGTTGTTAGATAGCTGTTCATGGTCAAATATTGAAAGCAGCTAATGTAATAGAATGGTTTTCGAGTTTAGGGTTGATAAGTAGACTCTAGCTAGAGTTGAGGGTTGAAAACCAGACACTTTTTGTTCTATTTGCAGTTTTTAAAGCATGCACAAGTTGTTTAATGCATGGATATGGTAACACGTTACAATTTTTGTATTAGTCATTAAAAGAGTAACAGATCTCTCGGCCCGTCGTTGAGAGGTATCAGATGCCTTGTGTCCAGGTGTTCTTGTCAGCGGTCTCTTGGTGTAGTAGCAATGTCGGGTTCTGTGGATGTTGTGTATTCGAAGAGACTGGCGGGGTCACCTGTGTTGTTGTGGGGTTTCTTGCCGTGTGAGTAGTTAGTATGTGCTCCGTTTGTATTGGTTTTCGCCCGGTTTTTCGTAAATTAACTGGGCAATTCTCTTCTTAATTAATCGATGAGGCAAAACTTTTGCCTCCGTTTCGAAAAAAAAGAGTAACAGAGGGCAGCATGCGATGCCTTTTGGTAACACATTACTATTATCAAAGTGTCGTAGGAATAGACATAGAGTACCCTGCTGTATATAGGAGGGAAGCACAAGGGCACCACCGTACGGGGCCAGAGATCTGGCTGGCGGTCACCAGTGGTTGAGCTCCAGCTCTGTGGAGGGCGCGGAACTTTTTTCGAGAAAATGCAAAAGAGCTTGCGTTTCATTGTATTGAAGGGGGGGGGGGGTTTAAAGGAGGCGGTTACAGCTCGGGATGGTAGTCAATGGACGTCCCAGGTTCGCGGGATGATAGCTCTAAGCCCTAACCCGCCAGCGGCGGCCTCCTCCTTGATCTTTGTGAGCAGGTCAGCAACCAGGGGGCGGCCTTGGTTGAAAACGCAGTCATTGCGGTGCTTCCATAGCATCCAAGGGACGAGCAGGATCGCAGATGCGAGGCCTTTGCGCATGGGCTTGGGCGCGAGCTGCCTTGCGGATTGCCACCAATCATTGAGAGATGGCTCGTGAGCAGGCGGGGGGCATGTGACCCTAAGCCTGGGATGATGTGTGGGTGCGGAGGGCATCGTAAGCTGTCAGGGGCTCGCGGATGGCTGTAGAGGGGAGCTCTCGAGTCATTGCCGCTGTTTTCTCCCAAATCTTATACACCTTCATCGGGAGATGGGAGAAGATTAGACTGGGATGGGGAAAGTGGAAAACTACAGAGGATCTCCTTATATATATCCGTTGGCAGCTTGCTTGTAAATAATGTGAAGTGCGGGGAAGTCTTGTCGGGGGATGGACCCCGGGCAGGCAACGGAACCCGGATCCTGTTTAAAAAACAACGGGGTTGGCACCGCCCCTCAATACCGGCACGCGCTTGGCCGGGTCGCTCGACCCGGCCAAGCCCCGCAAGCCGGCCAGACTAGCCGACCCGGCAAGACACGTCGACTCGCCCCAACAACTAGCGCAAGACAGCCGAACCCGGCACGACCAAAGCCTCCTCGACAAGCCAGCACCACCTGTTGCGTGCTACGCAATCCAGCCGCGGGTCAACTCCCGTCCCATCCAGGCCGTATGATGGGGACGAGACTTCAATCAACGATGACCGAGGCAACAGTGCCCCGCCCATGCCTCTGGTCAGCAGGAACGTGGCAACAGTGCCCCTCACCTACCCGCTGACCAGGGCCGGCGTGGCTACAGTGCCCTCGCCTCCACCGCTGACGACAGCAAGCGGCCACCTGACGGAGAGCACCGTATGCGACTCGACTCGGCTACGCCCTGACGATCGACAAGACGACGCACAGTCCCCCTAGGCATGCGGGGCCCGCACCTAGGGGAACCCGGCGAACCACAAGCCCTCAGCGGGACCCAGCCCGGGTTCCCGGACACCGACAATACGGACCCACCGACTTGTAACATTACCATTGTACCCCCGGGGGTCCCCGGGGGGTTGGACTATAAAACCCCCGGGAGCCCATGATCATGGGAGACGAGCGAGAGGGCAAACAGAAAACACATACGAGAGAAGAGCAAGTAAGCATAGGACTAGCCACAAAACAGCAACACCGGAGAGAAGGAGCAGCCCAAGCCTTGGCCAGCTTCCTTCCTCCATACAGCTCCAGGAGCAACATTGTACTATCGATCATCCAACTACACTCGGCAGGACTAGGGGTATTATCTCTCCGGAGAGCCCCGAACCTGGGTATGTCCGGCGTCCCGCGCCCGCTCATGCCAACCTCGCTTCTGGAGTCCACCAGCGCCCTCGAGCCTCCTCCTCTCTTTAGCCATCCCTTGGCATCTGCCGTGCGCCCACCAAGACAGTTGGCGCCCACCATGGGGCAGCTTGAGGAGCTGGCCGGGAGCATGCTTCAGACGGGGCCCTTCTCCTACACCGACGAGTCCGTCGCGCTGGCGGACGACGTCGTCGGCGCGCTTGCCGCCTCCTTCGCCGCGCTGCGTATCTCCGATGCGTTCGCGGCCGACAAGTACCCCAGTGAGGTGCTCAGCTACTCCGACTCTCCCCTTTCCCTCGGCGGCGGCGTTTCCGCCGGGGCAATGGACGTCCATGTGGAGGTCTTCGTCACCGGCGACAGCGCCTCCTCCTCGTCGAGCAAGACGAGGAAGGCTGCCGAAGCCAGGGCCGCAGCGGATCAGATTGAGCCGTCCGATCCGTTGCGCGCCGCGATGCAGAGCCTCCGCATCCCCATCGGCACCGACGTCGACGCCACCAACGTCGCTGAGGCCCGAACCCAGCTCGAGGAAAGGCGCCAGCAGATGCTGGACTTGTTCGAGACGCTCGCCGCCACTCCGCGTCGCCTGGACGCTGCTCAGCTGGAGCGCGATGCCGCCTACGGGTTCACGCCCGCCGCGGCCGGGCCAAGCCGGGTCGCCGATGTGCGTGCCCGGGGAGGAGTGATTGGCCGGGCCCTCGGCGCCGTCCCAACCGTCTACGAGACCCCAGCGAAGAACATGCGCGCTGCCCAGGCAGCCGCAGCCGGCCTGGACCAACTCGCGGGTGAGGAGCTGAAAGAGCGCATCGGGCGGATGCGCGAACTCCTCCACGCCGCCAACGCCCAGCAGGACCGCCTCAATCAGCTCGCCAAGCCGGCGGGATCCGGCTTCGCCCGCCTTGGCGGGTCCGACGAACTTCTGCACACCGCTTCCTCGCCACCCGGCGAGGCGCACTTCGGCATAACCCGGACTCGGCGCGACCCGGCCGCTACAGCCGCCGGCGGATTGGGCGACGAGCCCGCCCTAGAGATCCAACGCGGACTCGGCCCGCATGGCCGGCGTCCGGCTCCAACCGACCCGGCCCCCGAGGCCTGGCCGCAAGTCGACTCGGCCCGCGCGCCATCGACGACGCCGATGCTCGCCACCGCCTCGATCGGCTCGCTCACTCCCTGGAGGTGGAGGAGAGCGGCGCTATCAGGCCGGCGTGCTTCGGCCCGCGCATCCGGGAGGAGCCCTTCCCCAAAGGATTCATGCTCCCCCGCGACACCCCCAAGTACAATGGGTCAGTGAAGCCAGAAGACTGGCTCACCGACTACACCACGGCCATTGGCATCACCGGTGCCAATCGTCGTCTCGCCGTGCGCTACGCACCGCTCATGCTCCAAGGGTCGGCCCGCACGTGGTTGAACAGCCTGCCGATGGGCAGCATCAACACGTGGGTGGACTTTGAGGAAGCCTTCGTCCGCAACTTCACGGGGACCTACAAGCGACCCGGCTGCCCTAGCTAGCTCGCCATGTGCGTGCAAGGGCCTACGGAGACCGGTCGCGAGTACCTCGCACGCTGGACCGAGCTCCGGAACAGCTGCGAGGGCGTCCATGAAGTCCAGGCGATCTAGTACTTCGTCAGCGGGTGCCGAGACGGCACCCTCCTCAAGCACAAGCTCTTACACTCCGAGCCGGCCACCATGGCCGCGCTCATGGTGACGGCGGACAAGTACGCCAACGCCGACTCCGCCATGAAGATCCAGGTGGCGCTGGATGAAGCCGGCAAGGCGAAGCAGGTTCCCCTTCCAAAGCCGGCCGGCGAAAGCAGCCGGCGGCAACAATCACCCGGCAGTCATGCCGAGTTCGGGTGGTTACGCCCTCATTCTCAACCCCACCATCGTCGCGCGGCGCACATGCAAGTTCTCCCGAGTCCTCATCGACGGTGGCAGCAACATCAACATCCTCTACCATGACACGATGACCAAGCTCGGCCTCAAGGCCGAGGACCTGGAGCCGACCCGAACGATCTTTCACGACATCGTGCCCGGCCTCTCCTGCTCCCCCATTGGCCGGGTCCGGCTAGATGTCTTGTTCGGTGACATCAGCCACTTCCGGCGCGAACCGATTTGGTTCGAGGTGGACCTGTCCAGCGCGTATCACGCGTTGCTGGGCCGGCACGCGCTCGCCAAGTTCATGGCGGTTCCCCACTACGCGTACCTGAAGATGAAGATGTCGGGGCCTCATTGATGGATAAGTCTGTGTACTAGGGTCCTTGTGGGGCTGCAGCACATGGTCCTTGTGGCAGTTAGGAGGATAAAGTCCTGGACCATCAAGGACTGGCTGTTAGGATAGAGTTCTGTTCTTGACCATCAAGGACTGTCAGTTAGCATCTTAGACTAGCATCTTAGACTAGCATCTTAGACTGGCATCTTAGCAGCATCTTAGCATATGCCTTGGCTGGCTAGCAGCCTATAAATATGTATCCTCAACCCCTCAGGTTGGCATGGCATTGTGTGAGAAATAAACCAACGAAAATTGTCCCAACTCTCCTAGTGTCATCCACAACTATCAATGCTCAGGCTGAAAGGTCTAACAAGTGGTATCAGAGCCTCGTTAACCTGCACCCTGAGCATTTCCTGTGAGCAGCCCAAGTCGGTAGCAGCAGCTGCTCCGTCTGCCTCTGGTTACCTTCCTCCCTCCGGACTGTCGAGCAGCAGCTCGTCTTCATCAGCCTCCTCTTCACGCAACAGCCCCCCTGCAGCGAGCCATGTCTGCAGGTCGCTCTCAGCACACGGCTACCTCGAGCATGCGGCGCCGGCAAGAGGCCGAGCGCGCCGTGGCAGAGGAGCGTGAGCGAGCGGCTGTAGCAGCGGCTGCTGCGGCGGCAAGAGTGTCGAGGCTGGCTGCAGCGGAGCTGGCAGCAGCCAGAGCGGAGGTAGAAGCAGCCAGGGCGGAGGTAGAAGCAGCAGCAGCAGCAGAAGCAGCCCGTGAGGCTACGGCGGATGCCAAGGCACTCCGCGGCAGCCCCGGCAGCTCCAGCAGCTCCGCGCCTGCGGACGACGGCGCCGACGCAGATCGCGCCAAAGTGGCGCAGGAGCGGACGGCGCAGTGGGCAGCCGAGCACGCCCGCGCTCCAGGTGGAGGCGCGCACCGCGACGGCGGCTGCAACGACCAGGACCGCGGCCTCTACGAGGTCCGGACTGTGGTCAGGGATGTTGGTTCCAGTGTTGGGTGGCCTACCCTCACTAAAACCAACTACGTCGAGTGGGCCGGGATCATGAAGGTCAGGCTCCAGGTGCGGCGCATGTGGGAGGCAGTCCAGGACAGCAACGTCGACCACCTAGAGGATCGACGGGCGCTGGACGCCCTCATCGCCGCAGTCCCGCCCGAGATGCAGTTCTCGCTTTCCAACAAGCGGACTGCCAAGGAGGCTTGGGACGCCATCGCCGCAGCACGCATCGGCAGCGACCGTGCTCGCAAGTCCACCCTGCAGGCACTTCGTAAGGAGTGGGAGAACCTGGGCTTCAAGCCAGGTGAGGACGTTGATGACTTTGCTCTCCGTCTCAACACTCTGCTGCAGAAGATGGTGAAGTTTGGCGATGCCACCTACACCGAGGAGAGAGCTGTCGAGAAGCTTTTTCGGTGCATTCCCGAGAAGTACAAGCAGATGGCTCGCTCGATCGAGTCGTTGCTGGACCTCTCCACGATGACGATCGAGGAGGCGATAGGTCGACTCAAGGTCGTCGACACCGACGAGCCACAGCCCCCCTCGGGGCCCGTCACCACCGGCGGGAAGCTGCTCCTAACTCGGGAGCAGTGGGATCCCAGCCTTGGTGACAAGAAGAAGGGGGAGCCTTCCTCCTCGACGGGCGGCCGCAAGCGTGGCAAGCAGCGTAAGGCGCGAAGAGGCCCCCCGGGCAGGGCACAAGGACGTGCCGAAGGTGACGCCCGCGGAGGCGCCAAGGACGGCGCCGCTGGCAAGCCCAGGCCGGCACAAGACAACAGTTGCCACAACTGTGGCCGGTTTGGCCATTGGGCCAATGAGTGTCGGCAACCACGACAAGGCCAGGCTCACGTCGCACAGGCGAAGGAGGAGGAGACGGCTCTGTTCATGGCGCATGCAAGCATTGAGCTACCCTCGGCGACTCCAGTCGCAAAGGCTTTCATCCACCTCGATGAGCCAAAAGCACATGCTCTTCTCGGCGATGGCTCCGGGAAGGACAAGGCTACGGGGTGGTGCCTCGACACCGGCGCCACCCACCACATGACCGGTCGAAGGGAATTCTTCGCCGAGCTCGACTCCGATGCGCGAGGCTCCGTCAAGTTCGGGGATGCCTCCGCTGTGGAGATAAAGGGCGTCGGCTCCGTCATCTTCACCACCAAGATGGGAGAGCACCGGCTGCTCACCGGTGTCTACTACATCCCCGCGCTAAGGAATTCCATCATCAGCTTGGGACAGCTGGATGAGAACGGCTCACGCGTGCTGATTGAGCATGGGGTCCTACGCATCTGGGATCGCCAGCGTCGCCTTCTCGCCAAGGTGCCCAGAGGTGAAAATCGACTCTACGTCCTTGATGTGCAGGTGGCACAACCGGTCTGTCTCGCTGTCCGTCGAGACGACGAGGCGTGGCAGTGGCATGAGCGCTTTGGGCACCTTCACTTTGAGGCCCTGAAGCGTCTAAGTGCCAAGGAGATGGTGCGAGGCCTGCCATGCCTCGACCATGTGGAGCAGTTCTGCGACATCTGCGTACTGACAAAGCAGAGACGACTCCCCTTTCCCCAACAGGCGAGTTTTCGGGCTAAGGAGAAGCTGGAGCTCGTGCACGGAGACCTGTGCGGCCCGGTGACGCCAGCCACACCAGGAGGTCGACGCTACTTCCTGCTGCTCGTCGACGATCTCTCCCGCTACATGTGGGTGATGATCCTCGGCAGTAAGGGAGAAGCGGCGGACGCCATCAGGCGCGCGCAGGTTGGTGTGGAGGCGGAGAGCGGCCGCAAATTGCGCGTGTTGCGCACTGACAACGGCGGCGAGTTCACGGCGGCTGAATTCGCGTCGTACTGCGCCGATGAGGGCATCCAGCGCCACTACTCCGCGCCGTACAGCCCGCAGCAAAACGGCGTCGTCGAGCGGCGCAACCAGACGGTTGTGGGGATGGCTCGGGCTCTCCTCAAGCAGAGAGGGATGCCGGCTGTCTTCTGGGGAGAGGCGGTGCTAACGGCCGTCTACATCCTCAACCGCTCTCCTACTAAGGCACTCGACGGCAGAACTCCGTACGAGGCCTGGCATGGGCGGAAGCCGGCGGTCTCTCATTTGCGGGTCTTTGGCTGCCTTGCGTTCGCCAAGGAGCTCGGCCACATCGGCAAGCTCGACGACAGGAGCACTCCGGGAGTCTTCATCGGCTACGCGGAGGGCTCAAAGGCCTACCGCATCCTCGACCCAAAGACACAACGTGTGCGCACAGCGCGAGACGTCGTGTTCAACGAAGGGCGAGGGTGGCAATGGGACAAGGCGGTGGACGACGGCTCGACGCCGACGTATGACGACTTCATTGTCGAGTACGCTCACTTCAAGGAAGCTGGGGGAGCAAGCAGCTCCTCTTCACCGGGCACGTCTACCCCGGCCCCCAAAACTACATCGACTCCGGCGCCTGCTACACCGACGACACCACAACCGGCGACGCCGCATACTCCAGCCCCGGCGGTCGCCACTCCGGGCTCGTCTTCATCAGCACCAGCTCACGCAGAGCACAACCCGATGAAGTTCGCTTCCCCGCTCACTCACGACGAGGAGCGGGTCGACGCATGGTATGGAGGCGAACCGCTGCGGTACCGTACGATGGATAATGTGCTCGGCGACCAGCCGGTGCCAGGACTGGTGCCACGTGACCTGGAGGCGCAGCTACAGCTCGTGTGTGAAGACGGCGAACCACGGTCCTTTGCAGAGGCCGAGAGAGACGCGGCATGGCGCGCCGCGATGAAGTTGGAGATGGATGCGGTCGAGCAAAACCGCACCTGGGAGCTTGCTGATCTCCCTCGAGGTCACCGCGCAATCACCCTTAAGTGGGTGTTCAAGCTGAAGAGGGATGGAGCCGGCGCCATCATCAAGCACAAGGCTCGTTTGGTGGCCCGAGGCTTCTTGCAGCAGGAAGGAGTCGACTTCGACGACGCTTTCGCTCCCGTGGCACGGATGGAGTCCGTGCGACTTCTCCTTGCGCTGGCTGCCCAGGAGGGCTGGCGTGTCCACCACATGGACGTTAAGTCGGCATTCCTCAATGGCGACTTGAAGGAGGAAGTCTACGTGCATCAGCCACCGGGGTTTACGATTCCCGGCCAGGAGGGCAAGGTGCTCCGCCTGCGCAAGGCTCTCTATGGCCTGCGGCAGGCACCCAGGGCGTGGAACGCCAAGCTGGACTCCACGCTGAAGAAGATGGGTTTCGAGCAGAGCCCGCATGAGGCTGCCGTCTACCGACGGGGGAGTGGAGGAAATGCCCTGCTGGTGGGCGTCTACGTTGACGACCTGGTGATCACCGGCACCAAAGATGCAGAGGTGGCGGCGTTCAAGGAAGACATGAAGGCCACGTTCCAGATGAGTGACCTGGGGCTCCTCTCCTTCTATCTAGGGATTGAGGTGCACCAGGACCACTCCGGGATCGCGCTTCGACAGTCCGCCTACGCCAAGCGCATCGTTGAGCTAGCTGGGCTCACCGACTGCCATCCAGCTCTCACTCCGATGGAGGAGAGGCTGAAACTAAGTCGCGACAGCACGACGGAGGAAGTGGATGCTACGCAGTACCGACGCCTTGTGGGGAGCCTTCGCTACCTCACTCACACACGGCCGGACTTGGCATTCTCCGTCGGCTATGTCAGTCGGTTCATGGAGCGACCAACGTCGGAACACCAGCAGGCAGTGAAGAGGATCGTCCGCTACATAGCAGGGACCCTCGACCACGGCCTCCATTACCCTAGGTGCCCTGGGGCGGCACACTTCGTCGGGTACAGCGACAGCGACCACGCCGGCGACATCGACACCAGCAAGAGCACGAGCGGGATCCTCCTCTTCCTCGGCAAGTGTCTCGTGAGCTGGCAATCAGTCAAGCAGCAGGTGGTGGCCCTGTCCAGCTGTGAGGCTGAGTACATAGCGGCCTCCACCGCCTGTACTCAGGCGCTCTGGCTTGCTCGACTGCTTGGTGATCTTCTCGTTCAAGACACCAGAACGGTGCAGCTCCTGGTGGACAGCAAGTCCGCCCTGGCCCTGGCAAAGAACCCCGTGTTCCACGAACGGAGCAAGCACATCCGACTGAGGTATCACTTCATCCGCAGCTGTGTGGAAGAAGGGAGCATCGAGGCGAGCTACATCAACACCAAGGATCAGCTCGCAGACCTGCTCACCAAGCCCCTTGGGAGGGTCAAGTTCCTCGAACTTTGCTCCAGGATTGGGATGATTCAACTCTCCCACAAGACGACGTACAAGACTTAGGGGGAGAATGATGGATAAGTCTGTGTACTAGGGTCCTTGTGGGGCTGCAGCACATGGTCCTTGTGGCAGTTAGGAGGATAAAGTCCTGGACCATCAAGGACTGGCTGTTAGGATAGAGTTCTGTTCTTGACCATCAAGGACTGTCAGTTAGCATCTTAGACTAGCATCTTAGACTAGCATCTTAGACTGGCATCTTAGCAGCATCTTAGCATATGCCTTGGCTGGCTAGCAGCCTATAAATATGTATCCCCAACCCCTCAGGTTGGCATGGCATTGTGTGAGAAATAAACCAACGAAAATTGTCCCAACTCTCCTAGTGTCATCCACAACTATCAATGCTCAGGCTGAAAGGTCTAACACTCATCACCATCACCGGCGATTACCACAAGTCCCTGGAGTGCGCCCGAGACGGCGCCAAGTTGGCCGAGTCGCTGGTCATCACCGAGGAGCGGCGCCATCTCGACTGGATCGTCGCCCTGGCAGGCGAGGCCTCCGCCGCGTCGATCCCGACCCCGGACCTGACCGACGAGGCCGCCTTCAAGCCCTCCAAGGAGACCAAGAAAGTGAAGCTCAACCCAGAAGACCCCAGCTGCAGCAAGTACGTTGTCATAAGCGCCCGCCTCGACAGTAAATAGGAAGGCGAGCTCGTCGACTTCCTCCGTGAGAATTGGGATATCTTCGCATGGACCCCCAAGGACATGCCGGGTATCCTGAGGAAGTACACCGAGCACAAACTTGACGTCCGCAAGGACGCCAAGCCTGTCCGTCAACCCCTACGACGATTTTCCGAAGAGAAGAGAAGAACCATTGGTGAAGAGGTCGCCAAGCTTTTGGCGGCCGGCTTCATAATGGAAGTGTTTCACCCCGAGTGGCCGGCCAATCCAGTCCTCGTCCTGAAGAAGAACAAGACCTGGCACATGTGTATCGACTACACCAACCTCAACAAGGCCTGTCCCAAGGATTCGTTCGCCCTCCCGCGGATCGACCAAGTCATCGACTCGACCACCGGGTGTGAGCTCCTGTCCTTCCTGGACGCTTACTCCTGATACCACCAGATCAAGCTGGACTCGGCCGATGCCCTGAAGACGTCCTTCATCACGCCCTTTGGGGCGTATTGCTACATCACCATGTCGTTCGGCTTGAAGAACGCCGACGCCACCTTCCAGCGCTGCATGCAGAAATGTCTGCTGTCGCAACTCGGCCGCAATATCCACGTATACGTGGACGACATCGTGGTGAAGACCAAGCAGCACCTCACGCTCCTCGACGATTTGAAGGAAACCTTCACCAACCTCCGCAAATACAAGGTCAAGCTTAACCCGGAAAAATGCGTCTTCGGCGTCCCGACCGGAAAGCTACTCGGCTTCCTCGTCTCGGAACGCGGCATTGAGGCGAACCCGGAGAAGATCAAGGCCATCGAGCGCATGCGCAAGCCGGCTCGGCTGCGCGATGTCCAGAAGTTCACCGGATGCTTGGCCTCAGTCAGCCGGTTTCTAAGCCGGCTGGGCGAGAGGGCGCTATCCCTGTACCATCTGATGAAGAAGACAAGCCCGTTCGAATGGAACGGCAAGGCAGATGAGGCCTTCCAAGACCTCAAGCGCATGCTCTCCACCGCACCAGTCCTGGCCGCGCTGACCGACAAGGAGCCGCTGTTGCTCTACATAGCCGCGACCTCGCGGGCGGTCAGCACAGTGCTGGTGGTCGATCGACCAGAGAAGGACAAGATCCAAGCCGTCCAGCGCCCGGTCTACTACCTAAGCGAGGTGCTCTCCATCTCCAAGCAGAACTACCCGCACTACCAGAAGATGTGTTACGGCGTGTACTTCACCGCCAAGAAGCTGAAGCAGTATTTCCAAGAGCACGTTGTCACCGTGGTCAGCACGGCGCCTATCGGAGAAATCATCGGATGCCGGGACGCCTTTGGCTGGGTTGCCAAGTGGGCGATCCAGCTAGCCGGCCACACCATCCTCTACGAGCCCCGCACCGCGATCAAGTCTCAAGCCCTGGCCGACTTCCTCGTCGACTGGACCGAGACCCAGTACTTGCCGCCGCCTCCCGATTCGACGCATTGGCCCATGCACTTTGACGGGTCCAAGATGCGACTCGGCTTGGGGGTCGGCATCGTACTGTCGTCCCTGAAGGGTGACCGGCTCCGCTACGCGCTCCAGATCCACTTCGCCGCCTCCAACAACGTCGCCGAGTACGAAGCCCTTGTGCACGGCCTCCGGCTTGTCAAGGAACTCGGCATTCGACGCATCCTGTGCTACGGTGACTCGGACCTGGTGGTGCAGCAGTGCTCCGGCGAATGAGACGCCCGCGACTCCAACATGGCAAGCTACTGCTTCCTCGTCCAGAAGCTGTCCGAATCCTTCGAGGGCTGCGAGTTCCTCCACGTCCCGCACGTGGAGAACAAAGCAACCGACACGCTCGCCAAGATCGCCTCGTCGCGACAAGCCATCCCGTTCGGCGTCTCCCTCGAGCACCTGCGCAAACCGTCCGTCAAGCCATCGCCGGACTCCGAGTCCATCCACGTTCCAGACGACCTGGCCGCACCTCAACCCGGCCCGGGGACTGCTGAACCCGGCCCAGGGGCTGCTCAGCTCGACTCGGCCACCATCGTCCCGGACCCGGCCGTCGTCATCCCCGACCCGGGGGCTGCTCAACCCGGCTCGGGGGCTGCCGACTCGGAACCCACCCCGGTGGCCGTCTTCGCCGTGGTTACGACTCCATCTTGGGCCCTCCCAATATCAGAATTTTTGGAGAACGGGGTTCTCCCCATGGACGAGACCGAGGCTCGGCAAGTGCAGCGCCGGGCGTCCGCCTACAACATCATCAACAACGAGCTCGTCAAGCGCAGCTCCACCGACGTGTTCCAGCGCTGCGTCGAGCAGGAACGGGGCATCGACATCCTGCTCGACATACATCAGGGCGAGTGCGGGCACCACGCCGCATCACGATCCCTGGTGGCCAAGGCGTTCCGCCACGGTTTCTACTGGCCCACGGCCCTCCAAGATGCTGAGTCGCTCGTCCTCAAGTGTGAGGGATGCCAGCGCTTCAGCAAACGCAGCCACCAGCCGGCGTCAGCACTCCGCACCATACCGATTGCCTGGCCCTTCGCGGTCTGGGGACTCGACATGGTTGGACCCTTCAAAACCGCTCAAGGCGGCATGATGCACTTGCTGGTGGCAGTGGACAAATTCACCAAGTGGATCGAGGCAAGACCAATCAAGAAACTGGACGGGCCAACAGCCATTCGGTTCATCAAGGACATAGCGGTGCGCTACGGCATGCCGAACAACATCATCACCGACAACGACACCAACTTCGCCAAGGGCGCGCTCGAGCAATACTGCTTCGTCTCCGGCATCCGCCTCGACCTGGCCTCCGTTGCGCATCCGCAGTCCAACGGGCAGGTCGAGCGGGCCGATGGACTCATCCTGTCCGGCGTCAAGCCGCGACTCGTCGAGCCACTCATCCGCTCACCCGGCAGCTGGCTTGATGAGTTGCCAGCCGTTCTTTGGAGTCTACGCACCACGCCGAATCGGTCGACCGGGTTCACCCCGTCTTCCTCGTCTACGGAGCCGAAGCCGTCATCCCGACTGACGTCGAGTTCGACTCGCCGCGCGTCGCGATGTACACCGAAGCCGAAGCCAGAGAAACCCGCGAAGATGGCGTCGACCTGCTCGAAGAAGCACGCCTCCTGGCGCTCAGTCGCTCGACCATCTACCAGCAAGGCCTGAGGCACTACCACAGCAGGAAGATCAAGCCCCTCGCGTTCCGCGAGGGCGACCTCGTCCTCCGACTCGTCCAAGAGCAGGCAGGCCAGCACAAACTGTCGCCTCCATGGGAGGGCCCATTCATCGTGAGCAAGGCCTTGCGCGACACCAACGCCTACTACCTCATCGACGCACGCAAGTCAAGGAAGCGCAAGAAGGACACCGCCGGTGAAGAAACGACCCCGCCGTGGAACGCGGAACTCCTCCGCCCGTTTTACAGTTAGCCGCACGAGCGTATGTATTGTCGCCTTCTGTAAACGCATGGAACCATGGGGTCCCCGAACGAGACTCGGGGGCTGCCTTTTGTCGACCAATTTATTGTGTCCCTTTTTTCTTGCATCACTATACCACTGAACCCGGCCACCAGTCCGACTCGCTCGACCTGGGGGCTCGGGGGCTGGCCGGCTCGGTTGCCAGCCCGCCACCTTACTTGGTGATTCCTGATAAAGTTAGGATGCTGCGGTCCCCCACTTTGCCCTAAAGCCACAGATCCAGCTTTGGCTGTCGGCTGGCAAGCACAACGGGCCAAAGCTCCTTTATGCTTCATACACTAAGTCAAAGGCTGCCGGGTCGATCAACCCGGCCCACCATTCATCAAATGAACAGCCGCACGACCGGCTGCTCGCCAACCGGCTTCGCCGGATTGCCGCCAGCTGGCCCAGTGGGTGTTTCGCTCGCGCTCAACGTTTCGAGGGACCCAAGTCCTGCGCGCTTCTCTCAAAGAACCGAACTCCTTGTCACGGACCGGAGCCTCGGCCGTCTGACTCGCGGGGGGGGGGGGGGGGAGGTTTGAGAAAGGAAAAGCGCATGAAATCGGTCCAAAAAACGACATCTACACAAGTATTTAAGCAAAAGCCCACGACCCAAGTTCATTACACCCTAAAACCCCCAGTGGGTGGGTGGACTTGCTATTTAACAAATTTTACACAAAGTGTCTCAGGCACCTCCAGCGTCGCGTCGCGACGTCGACGGCTCTTCCCTGGTGGCCTCCGGGTCCAGCGAGGCGCCGGTGTCCTCCTCAGCACCCGCGTTGCGGTAGACGCCCGTCTCCTCCGAGCTCCCCTTCGGATCATGGAGGAGCAAGCCGTAGTCGTCGCCGTCCACGGCCCTGCCGTCTTCTGTCCGCTCCTGATGGAACTCGTCATGGAAGGCGAACTCGGCGATGTAGCTGGCCCGGGAAGCCGGTCCGGCCCCATCTCCAACCAACGCGCCAGGCGCGAGAAGCTGCTCGGTTGGACGGAGTCCGGCCATAGGGCCGCCGTTATTGTGGTGCCGTCCTGGGACAACCGCCCCAACTGCGTTCCCAGGACCTGCAGGTGGGCCTCAGCGGTGGCAACGATCTCCGGGAAGGTCCAGGCCACCCGCGGATCCGTCCCGGACCCAACGACGCCGGTCGGGTCGCGCTGATAGCGGACAGCTTCCTCCGCCAGTCGCTGCGTCTCCGAGAAGGCCCCTGCTGCAAAAGGAAGAAGCGAGTTAGAAGAAGAGCAACATGGAAGAAAGGCCGGATCCCGACCCGGCAAACGACAAGAAAAAGCACTTACTGGAGAAGGACTCTTCCAGGTGCTGCGCCTCAAGCAACGTACCACGCCGCTCCCGTTCGATGATGCGAGATCGGCCGCCTTGGCAAGGGCCGCCTTCAGCTCGGCGTCCTTGTCTTCGGCCTTCTCGGCCGCCTCGCAGCGACGGGCCTCGTCCTGATGGGCCCCCTCAGCCGTGGTGACTTGCCCCTGCAGGCGTTCCACCTCGGCCTGGAGCCGGCCCTTGTCGTTGGCCAGCTGGCCGCGCTGCTGGTCCGCCTCCACCAGGGCCTGCTGCGCCTCTGCCATCTTGGCGGCTTCCGCCATAAGGAGCTCCACCTCGGCCTCGAGGCGGCCCTTGTGACCCGCCAGCTGCTCATGCAGCTGGTTGGCCTCGTCGAGAGACCGCCGAGCCGCGGCCGCCTCCGCCCTTGCCTGCGCCGCCTCGACGCCAAGACGGCCGGTGTCGACAACGAGCCGGTCGTAGCGATGACCGGCCCGGAGCAGACGAGTCAGCCAGGACAGCACCTCGGCTGCGAAAAAGGACTCAGCAGAAGAAAAAAGCAAGACTTAAGATTTGGCCCAACTGTTACACAGTTGGCCCGAATCTCGGGGGCTACACCCAGTGGGTGCGCTAGCGCGCCCCCACTAGAAAAGAGCACAAGAATACCTGCGGCGACGCGGAACTCCTCCTTGGCGGCAAGCTGCTCCATGAGCTCCCGGTGCTTGCCCAGGAGACGATTGTAGGCGGGCGATCCGGAAGGCGTCGAGATGCTGAAGAAGGCAGAAATGAGAACAAGGCCAACACTGTAAAGATTCGACCCAACTACTACGTAGTTGGCCCGAACCTCGGAGGCTACACCCAGTGGGTGCGCTAGCGCGCCCCCACAAAGAAGAAATTACAAGACTTACCAGAATGACGCGCTCTAGGTCGCGCGTCCGCTCCACCTCGGCCTGGGCGAAGGCCTCGAGCCGTTATGTCCGGCCTCACAGGCGGCGACTGACGGCGTCCAGCGCCGCCTCCTCCTGAGTCTGAGGCCCGAAGACAACGGCGCCCCCGCTCCGCGCCAGCTGCGGCACGGCAGCTCGGCGCCCTCCCTATCGGGGCACCAAGGCGTACTCCCCGCTGGCCGCTCGCGACGCGGCCAACACCTCCTCCGACGCCCCCCCAGCGCCGATGACGACCCGGGCGCCGGGACGCCCTGCATCGTCGTCTTCGACCCGGACGCCGGAACGCCCTGCGTCGCCGTCTCCGGCCCAGCTGCTGGGGTGGCCTCTGGCACCGCCGCCCGCGGTGCCTCCTCGCCGCCCGCAGCATCTCTTCAAAAACGACGCCGCCTCCACCACCATCAGTCCCCGCTCGCTCGACCACGTCGGCCCGCGGCGGGGTGTCATCCGCCACCTCCACGACCACCCGGTCAGGGATCACCACCTCAGCCCGACCTCCACGGCTGCGCCCACCGACGACGGCTCAAAGACCGTCGCCGCCACCACCGTGCCCTCCGGCATCTCGCGCCAGGCCGGCTCCGCGCCGGCTCGCGCCCATGTCGCCGCCGCGTCGGTCCAAGCACGGACCGACGCCGCCTCCAGCTCCGCCGCGGCCCGGTTCCTGTCCCGCCAGGCCAAGGCTTCGGCGTCATTCTGATCCAGGCCGAGGTCCGAGTCGGCCCGTCCCTCCACCTCGGCCTGGTCGGCGAGGTCGGACCGGCTCTTGCGGAACGCGGCCCCTTCGGCGGCCGCGGCTTCCGCCACCACCCTCGCCAGTGCGATTGGCGACCTGAAGAAGAAGACAGAATGAGCAGAAAAGAAACAAGACTAGCTCAAGAAAAAGAATCTGAGCGCAAACGAGAGATGAAGCTTACCCTGCCAAGACCGGGACCGGGGTTGGCCTCCCGTCCCCGCCGCTGCGCTTCCTCTTGGCCGGCCTCCCGGCCCTGGCCGGGTCCGCCGTGCGCTTCGGGGCCCGGGGTCGCAGCGCGACCGCTGTCTTTCCCATGTGGTCGGCTCGGCGCCGCCCCACGCGAGGACCCGGCTCCGCCCGCATCGCCGCCTCCCCCGGCCAACGCCACTACACCGACAACTGGCGTCAACACTGACCGTTCCGTGCCGCGGTCGGCAATTCAAGACACATGAAGAAAAACACGAGACTTACCCGCGCGACGCCCAGCGCCGGCGTCGGACTCGGCCTTCTCCCCGCCATGAGCCGCGGGCTCCTCTGGCGCCACCTGCGTCACCTGCAACGGGGCCCGGGCGTAAGGATGCCGAATTGCGTTCAGAAGTACCCCCCGCGTTGCGTCAGGACGGATAAGAAGATGCGCGCCAGCAAAGTAAGAAGACCAGACACACACCTGCAGTGCCGGATTTGACTGGCTCTACGGCGCCTTGCCGAACTGCCAGTCCTCCCCAAGGTTGGCCTTGGAGATGGCATTCACGCCACGCGCGATCTGCTCCGCGGACAACCGCGTCGACCCCATGTGGTTGGGGTCTTGAAGGCCGACCATTTCGCCGATGAGGCAGGAGCGCCCCTGAAGCGGAAGGACCCGACACCTGATGAACGCGGCGAGGAGGTCAGTGCCGGTGAGCCCCTCCTGAGTCCTCATCACCGTCACCCGCTCACAGAGATTGACGATCTCCTGCGACGGCGCCTGGGCGAGTAGCCCCAGTTCGTCTTCGCACGCGGCGGTGCGATAGCGAAGGCCGGAAGGTTGATGTGATCCGCACCGAGGTTGCAAACGTAGGAGTTCTGCCACTTCTTGGCAGAATCCTCCAGCGGGATCTTGGGGAAATCCGCCCCCGACCGCTTCGAGATGACGGCGGCGCCGCAATCGGCGAACTCCTCGGCCGACGGGCCCTGCTGCTTCAAGGAGAAGAAGCGCGCCCAGAGGTCGATCGTAGGCTCGACCCCCAGGTACCCCTCGCAGAGGGTGACGAAGCCGTAGAGCTGGACGATGGCGCCGACGCCAAGATGATGCGGCTAGAGCCCGAACCCGCGCTCGAAGTGCGTGAGGAAGACCACGCGCTCCCGCCCCTCGGTCCGAGGCCTCTGCTCGCCGCGCGGCAGGCGGACGCCGACGTCCGTCTCCCGCGGCAGGCGCCGCGTCGCCTGGAGTTGGGTGATGTCCTCGGAGGTGACATTCGAACCCATCCAGGAGCCCGATGGCAGCGACATGATCAAAGGAAGAAGAAGGAAGATGGACGGCGAAGGAGTTCTGCTCGGAGCAGCGGGCGCCGCAGTGCGTCAATTGCAAAGAGCGGAGCGAGAGCAAAGGGACAGGAGGGCGCGAGCGAGAATAATGTCCGCCGCCCCCCTGTCCCCCGATTTATAACCCTCGGTTTGAACATGGGGAAGTGGGAGAAGTGGGATCATCTGCACGCGCCCGTTCCACTACCCCGCAATAAGTGCGCACGTACACGCACAGTAACTGCCTGGGGAAGAGCAACCGGCCCCCGGATGCCGCAATAAATCTGCGCGCTTGGGCCGAGGGCGCGCGGCGGCGGGCCCCAGCCCGTCGCCCGGTCCCGTCACGCGCGTGGCCTGTTAGGCCCCTTCGACTTCCGGGCACCACGTGGCGCCTGCGCAAAGCCCGAGGGATTGCCCCAAGATTCGCCGGACTTCTCGGTTCCCGCCACGACCGGGATGCCACGATCCGGTTCCCGAGAAAACCGGCACTGAGTGGGTGTTGCCGGACCCGGGCTCGCAGAATCCACCTTGCTTGAGGGGGGAACTGCGAAGGCTCACTCATCCGAAGACGGCGGACCTTCACAGCTTTGGGGACTACTGTCGGGGGATGGACCCCGGGCAGGCAATGGAACCCGAATCCTGTTCAAAAAACAACAGGGTTGGCACCGCCCCTCAATACCGTCACGCGCTTGGCCGGGTCGCTCGACCCGGCCAAGCCCCGCAAGCCGGCCAGACTAGCCGACTCGGCCCCAACAACTAGCACAAGACAGCCGAACCCGGCACGGCCAAAGCCTCCTCGACAAGCTAGCACCACCCGTGGCGTGCTACGCAATCCAGCCGCGGGTCAACTCCCGTCCCATCCAGGCCGTATGATGGGGACGAGACTTCAATCAACGATGACCGAGGCAACAGTGCCCCGCCCATGCCTCTGGTCAGCAGGAACGTGGCAACAGTGCCCCTCACCTACCCGCTAACCAGGGCCAGCGTGGCTACAGTGCCCCCGCCTTCATCGCTGACGACAGCAAGCGGCCACCTGGCGGAGAGCACTGTACGCGACTCGACTCGGCTACGCCCTGACGATCGACAAGACGGCGCACAGTCCCCCTAGGCATGCGGGGCCCGCACCTAGGGGAACCCGGCGAACCACAAGCCCTCAGCGGGACCCAGCCCGGGTTCCCGGACACCGGCAATACGGACCCACCGACTTGTAACATTACCATTGTACCCCCGGGGGGTTGGACTATAAAACCCCCCGGGGGCCCATGATCATGGGAGACGAGCGAGAGGGCAAACAGAAAACACATACGAGAGAAGAGCAAGTAAGCATAGGACTAGCCACAAAACAGCAACACTGGAGAGAAGGAGCAGCCCAAGCCTTGGCCAGCTTCCTTCCTCCTCCATACAGCTCCAGGAGCAACATTGTACTATCAATCATCCAACTACACTCGGCAGGACTAGGGGTATTATCTCTCCGGAGAGCCCCGAACCTGGGTATGTCCGGCGTCTCGCGCCCGCTCATGCCAACCCCGCCTCTGGAGTCCACCAGCGCCCTCGAGCCTCCTCCTCTCTTTAGCCATCCCTTGGCATCTGCCGTGCGCCCACCACGTCAAGTCTCCTGTGGAAGGTTTGGCAAGGGGCTGCGGGAAGCAACTCTGGTGGCGCTTCTCCACCCCAGTGTAAAGCCGACAGGTGTTTGTTGAGTGTGTGCTTCTAGACGGTTAGAAACACCACAAGCTGAAGCACAAGCCCAAACAAACAGGGTCTTTTGAGTACCAACCAGTGCCTGAGCTGGCTAATTTCTACTCTAAGTAACAACTAGAGTTTTGTCTGTGTATACCAAGGTAATTAGAAAGCATTGTACTCGGACGGATTTGACATTTTAAAACTGACTAGTTGCTTCATCTGTGTATGCTAAAGCTTGGACTTGCTTTGATGATAAATTTAACATTACAGATAAGTCTGCTTGAAAGACCTGAACTTCAGCACCGAATTAAAGCATTCTGCAGTTCTCGCTCACCTGAGCATTGGCTAAAAAATCAACCTCCAAAAAGAGCTGAGCTCCAGAAAGCTCTTGGTAACCATCTTTCATGGAAGGACCGGTAAGTGCAATCTTTTAATTGATATTCAAGTCCAGTGTTTTAGTTAAATATGCAATTATGCATTTGGAATTTGAATGATATATAACATATTCGTTGAAAACATGCGTAAAGCAGGTTCATTTTTAACCTTTAGTTGTCTTTTGAATAGCAATACCAACTAGCTATTTGATTGAAAATTTGCTTGTTAATCTGATTGCCTGGTACAGTCTGATATATTTGGATCTGTAGATAAATTCGAGCGTACAGGGCTTAGTTTATCTTTAGTCAGGGGCGTTTCTGGGTATGCCTGATAAGTACTTATCCATTTATTTCCCAGCCTTAAATTGAACCATCCCTGTTTTTATCTGAATCTCGCTGGTTTGGTAAACCCTTGTCCTATTCCCAACCATATATGGCCACTAGTAATAGACTTCCTGAACATTCTTAAGGGTGGATGTAAGATGCCTTTTTCTACGTATTGCTGTGATTAGGGTTTACTTTAGCAATGGATCATATATCTACTTTACCCGGTAAAAGAACATATCTACTTTTTTCTGCATTCGTTTTTTGTTTGTAAAATCATCTTGATGTTTTAAGTTGCGTGCATTTTTCATGATTCAACTTTGTATAAGTAACTAATAAAGCAAGGTTTAGTGGTAGAAAAGCAATACATTGTAATGAAATTGATCAAAGTTAGTTTTGAGTTTTTCGACAATTCTTCCAATTTGCTGCTCGGGCCAGTGCCAATAGTCTCAATATGTAGGGTGGAAATGGATTGGATGCTGACTAGATGGTACTCTTCCCAGTTTCTTTTCCATATTTTCAAAACGAGTACAGATGCAAATACGGATGTTGTCGAACACGAGGACAGCTCGGGTGCTACTTGAATACAAATATCCTAATTTTTTTTGCGAGGTTAAATATCCTAAAACTTTGACGACACACTATAGGGCACTTGATATTGCTGTTGATTGATGACATATGATGAACAGTGGTTCCCTTGATCTCTTTGGTTGTTCAAGGCTTCCAGCGGCACAATATACCAGCTAACAAGTCTTAGAGCTAGGCAGCAAACTAGTTTGGCATTTTATCTGTAAAAGTGTGGGTCATAATTAAGCGCATGGTAGATTTTTGTCCAGCTCTTTAAGCATGCATCCTGATTCCTGAAGAGCAACACCATGACGTGATTGATTACTACTGTATGGTCATGTTATTACCGTGCGCGATGGAAGCTGAAAGGAGTAGGAGCGTGCCTGCGTGGCGAAGAAAGCAAAAGAGTCGCATGGAGGGCACTAGTGTGAAGAGGGCGACGTGCAAGTTGCTTGACAAGGGATGCGACTGAGGTGTCTGATGCCAGAGTTTTGGCACTAAACTTTGTTTATTGGGCTTTTCCTTGCTAAATGGGCTGAGATCTAAGGGGACAGCTGCACTGGGTCAGGGAGCTGGATAGTTTTTACTCCGACACTGATACATTCGATTTCGAAAATTAGTATCCTCGTCTTTTTCCAATGCCACATCCGCATTTATATCTGGATATTAAGTCCCCATATTGTCAGGATCCAGATTTGATTCTGATTCGGATGCAGATATCTCATCCCGTAGTAGCCTTTTCTTGAATACGAACATCAGATAATTTGTATTATCTGGTGCTAGTTTCCACCCTTAACAATATGTTGCTCCGGTTCAGAGGGGCTGATGCACCTACAGAAAATCCCTACAAAGTGAGCCCAATAATTAATTTGCAGTTTGGGACGCAGGGGTAGTTAGAAGGGTGTGCTAGCCTCAATCCCCTGGCTGATACATATATCTCTTTACTTTCTATGTTTATATTACCTTGTAGACTTGTACATGGCATATTATGTTGATTTGGGTATATTTGACTTTTTAAATCATATTTCTGTTGGTATATTTTGCCTTTTGGGTTTCTGTGCAAAAGTTATTGAAGCTTGATTCACTATAGTTGTTTTGTGAATGCAGCTATCCTCCCTTTTTCGATGACATTGCTGCCCGCTTGCTTCCAGTCACCCCGCTGATAATTTATAGGCTTATTGAGAATGATGCTACAGATATTGCGGACAGGGTTCTCGCATTTTATTCTACCTTTCTCGCTTTCCACCCACTGAGATTTACATTTGTGCGGGATATTCTTGCATACTTCTATGGTCATCTTCCAAGCAAGTTAATTGTCCGGATCCTCAACGTGCTGGGTGTTACCACCAAGGTAAACCCCTGTTTACTCTTTTCTGGAAACTCTTCTAGCTGTCCAGTTCTATTCATACTAATGGTGATCATTTTACAGACTCCTTTCTCGGAATCCTTTGCTCAATATTTAGGGTCTTCAAATTCTTCTATTTGCCCACCACCAGAATATTTTGCCAACCTTTTGCTAGGCCTTGTTAATAATGTCATACCTCCTTTGAGTAGCAAGTCCAAATCAAACCCAGCAGATGCTTCTGGCGGACGCACAAATTTCAGCAAGCCTCACGCATCTACGCAAGCTGGTGGAAATAGTAACGCTGATGCTCAGAGGGCATTTTATCAAAATCAGGATCCTGGGTCATACACACAGCTTGTTTTGGAAACAGCAGCTATTGAGATTCTCTCACTCTCTGTGCCAGCTTCTCAAATAGTGTCCTCTCTAGTTCAATTAATAGCTCATGTACAAGCAATGCTTATACAGTCTAATACTGGTCAAGGAATGTCTGGTGGTTTGGGCCAAAATTCTGGGCTGCCAACTTCTCCTTCAGGCGCCGGTGCCGAGTCTGCAGGTGCCAGCCGAGCAAACATTTCGGCAAGTGGAATCAGCGCTAACTTTGTTTCTAGAAGTGGCTACTCTTGTCAGCAGTTGTCTGTTTTGATGATTCAAGCATGTGGCTTCTTGCTGGCACAACTCCCACCAGAATTCCACATGCAACTTTACTCAGAAGCAGCTCGAATCATAAAAGATTGTCGTTGGCTTTCTGACAGTTCGAGACCTGTGAAAGAGCTTAACTCAGCTGTCGGTTACGCACTTCTGGACCCAACATGGGCTTCTCAAGACAGTACATCGACAGCCATAGGTACCGTAAGACATTTTTGTTTACTGTCTTTTTACCCCATTTCAGCCTAAACATTTGGGCCCATTCAGCTCAGTGTTAATTTAATACACTTATACCATTTTGTGCTCTAGTTATATGTTTGTTCTGCCTTGATTGCAGGTAACATTGTGGCCCTTCTACACTCATTTTTTAGCAATCTTCCTCAAGAGTGGCTGGAATCTTCGCATACTGTCATCAAACATCTCAAGCCAGTGACTTCAGTTGCCATGTTGAGAATTGCCTTCCGCATATTGGGCCCCTTATTGCCTCGTCTAGCCTTTGCTCGACCTCTATTCATGAAGGTATGCTTGGTTTTCCCTTTGTACTTCTAGTTACTAAGAGGATGTATAATCTCAATAATCAGAGCAAATTTACAGCTGTTTTGAACAAATTTCTACGATATATGTTACACCTGTAATCTCAATAATCAAAGCAAGATCATGTTCCAACATGGCTTCTATTCTGTCTTCTGTTTCAGAAACTTCACACTGAAAAAGCACTGCTAGCCTCTTTCCAATGTACTCCCTCCGGTCCATATTACTTGTCGCTGCTTTAACTAAAGCAGCGACAAGTAATATGGACCGGAGGGAGTAGTATTTTTTGGCTATTTAAAGACTGCAATCCTATAGGAATGTTTTCCATATATATGTTTGGAACAGGGAATGAGTTTCTAGGATTCTTACGGAATGACTCTCGAATAGTTCCTCTCGTGCATTCATATAGGCTCGCAGTCATATATCATTAGGCCCTACACTTGTCTGATTTGTTGTGTCTTTGACACAATTGAGCTGTAAGTGTGCCCTTGCTTTCTGAACGAAATAAATGAACGCATGTTATTGATTGTTCCCCACGACCGGATGTTTTCATCCATGGGAAGAGCTTCATGCAGGCCAAAAGTGGCCAGGACCCACAACATCCTCTCTTGCTATATTTGCTAGTTTTCATCATTTTCGCACTAACAGAAACACCATTTTTCTTTACTCCACCAGCCCCTGCTCTGCTGGCTTCACCGGTGGCCCGATACATTGTTGTATGAAGTACAGTTTATTTGTTGTTCTGTACTAATTTTCTCTTGTCCTCGGGATCTGCAGACACTGGCTTTGCTGTTCAGTGTGTTGGGGGATGTGTTTGGGAAGAACTCTCAGGCCTCACCTCATGTGCCTGCATCAGAAATTGGAGACATCATTGACTTCCTGTAAGATACTCCTAATCCTCGCTGAAAATTCTCGGGCATGGACTACATGTATTTTCCCATTTTGTGCTCAATCGTTAATTCGCTGTATAGCTTCTCATATGAGCTTATGTTCTCGTCGCGAAAACAGGCATCATGCCGTCATGTACGAAGGTCAAGGCGGCCCGGTTCAGAGTACCAGCAAACCTAAAGTGGAGATACTGACATTGTGCGGGAAAGTGGTGGACATGCTTAGGCCCGACGTGCAGCATCTCCTCTCCCACCTGAAGACCGAACCAACCTCGTCGATTTACGCGGCGACCCATCCAAAGCTAGCGCAACAACACCCATCCTAATCTACAACACAACATGGATGCTGTAGAATAGTGTACGCCTGAACTGCTGCG
The DNA here is from genome assembly GCF_018294505.1 of Triticum aestivum. Lineage (NCBI taxonomy): Eukaryota > Viridiplantae > Streptophyta > Magnoliopsida > Poales > Poaceae > Triticum > Triticum aestivum. Next base: position 528,280,867 of record NC_057809.1, on the reverse strand, counting down.
GCTCGGCTGATCTCGCTGTACAGGCCTGAGCGCCAAGCAGTTTTAACCAGTTAACTTGCTGCCAAACCGGAACCTGGAATTTATCTCAACGGTTAGGGGCAGATTGTCCGCTGGATCTGTGTTGTAACCCCATATATATATGTAGCAGTGGTGTAGATTGCGACGTTTATCATCTAAAAATGAACTTGTCTGTCTAAAGTCAAAACATATTTACTGTCAGCGCCATGCAAGCGCTTGTGCGTTTCGTTGGTCGCTTCATGGCTGCAACTCATTGGCTGGAGTTAGCGGCAGTCGGCGGTACCAAGTACTAGTGCCTCTTTTCCTCTGATGCTGCAGTGCAGGACACGGCTCGTTTGGTCGATGGTCACGGTCAGGGGTTACCCGTCGTGACACCGATCTGAGACGAGCAAGAAAGAGTGCATCGCGTGCTTGCAAGGTTTGTCACGGAGCAGGCGCCAAGGACGACGGACTGACCCTTGTCGCCGGTGGGCATCAGACGCTCGCTGGTGTGTACCCCGTGTCCTGAACCGTGGACATCGCATCACAGTGGATCGCTGCCTGCAAGACAGCTTCTCTCCGGTTGGGTTGGCCCGGAAAATTTCGGTTTTTCCCACGTTAACATAGCCCGCACTCCTGTGCAAACTACAGTCGTCGTTGTACTGCTGACTGCGAGCAAGTTCACCAGTGTCAGCTATGCCTCGTAAACATCAGCGGTCACTTCTCTAAATTTTCAACAGCATACCCCGGGTTCAAATCCCGATGTTCACGTGTTGGGCACGGTACAAAGTTTGTGTGAAAATCCACACGTTTCCGAGCAAAAATGCTAGAGCCTCCCACGGTTCATTCAGCCTCTTTCTTTCCCGATAGATAGATACTAGTACCGCCGCGGTGATTAGCAAGCAAGGTCCACGTAGTACGTGCCTGGTAATCCGTGGCCCGTCTTCTCCTGCTGCTAATCCGTGGTCGGGTGCACAGCCTAGTAGCAGAAAGAAACGCCGTGCATATATGCATGCATGGTCCACCCGTGTGGGTGAGGGTGAGGCCGAGGCCGGTCCATCAGAGCGAGCAGAGGCCGGCTCACACGTACTGGGGTTCTGCCCGCCACGTGCGCGTGGCCCCTTTCCACTTCCGGCCGCACCTATTAATCCCCCGCTACGCGCCTCCGCTCCCACATTAAGGCCAAACTTCTTCCTCCTCGGACTGACCGATTCCCTCGAGACCCGAGCGAGCGCCTGCCCCCGCCGCCTCCCTTCGCTTCCCAGCTCGCTCGCTCACTGGTGCTCGCCCGGCTCGATCGACCGGCAGAGATGGGCAGGCAGCCGTGCTGCGAGAAGGTGGGCCTGAAGAAGGGCCCGTGGACGGCGGAGGAGGACCAGAAGCTCGTCGCCTTCCTCCTCTCCCACGGCCATTGCTGCTGGAGGCTCGTCCCCAAGCTCGCAGGTGAGATGAGAACACACACGCAAATGCATGGCAACCATCCGACCACCCGCAAAGCATTTGGAGTCTCAGTCGCATGCTTGCCATCGCAGGGCTGCTGAGGTGCGGGAAGAGCTGCCGCCTGCGATGGACCAACTACCTGCGCCCCGACCTCAAGCGGGGCCTCCTCTCCGACGACGAGGAGAAGCTCGTCATCGACCTCCACTCGCAGCTCGGCAACAGGTGCGTGTCCAGCTCGATTCCGGACATTTTTCTGCATGTTCGCGTCGTGAATTCTCTTCTTGTGCTGCGGCGCAGATGGTCCAAGATCGCGGCGCGGCTGCCGGGCAGGACGGACAACGAGATCAAGAACCATTGGAACACCCACATCAGGAAGAAGCTCAAGAAGATGGGCCTCGACCCCGTCACCCACCAGCCCGTCGCCGCCTCCCGCGCCGACCCCCTCGAGGACCTGCAGCAGGAGCACTGCGATGACAAGGCCTCGTCCCAGGAATCGGCCGGCTCCGGCACCGGCGCTGGCGCCGAGGAGGAGGCGCCGACGAGCGCCGAGCCGAAGCAGGGCGCCGCCTGCTCTGTCTCCACCGCGTCGGCCGTATCGCCGTCCCCCTGCTCCTCCTCCTCCGCCTCGGCCTCGGCCTCCGCCGCCACGCCCGGCGGCGCCGACGTGGACTGGCCGGACCCCCTCGACCTCTTCCAGGTCGACGCAATCATCGACATGGACTGGGCCAGCATCCTGTCCGGTAGCGGCGGCGGCGGCGACATTGGCGTCGATCTCTTCGACCAGTGCTCCGACGTTGGCTTCGATCAAGAGGTGTGGATGTGATCCTGACGATAGCGTTTGAGGGTTAGAGTAGATTGTGCCAGGAACACCTCACTTCTTTCCTTCTAGCTGTTTTCCTCTCACTCTCACTCTCACTCTCACTCTCTATGTGCTCTGATTTCTTTGGTATCTTGGGAGAGAATTTGTCCATGTTCATGCATGCATGCATGCATACTTGTTGATAACGAATGAGAAAAATGGCGAGCGTGGTTTGTGAAAATCCGTGAAACGAAGAAAGTGTCAAGAAGCAGTTCGCTGGATCATCGATCACGGTATCATCTTTGGTTCAACGCGCTCATGCACACACACAAAAGAACAAACATTCCCACCCATACCTCCCCTATAAACATATTCAATTCTGAAAGCGAAAAGCTAAGCCTTTCGTCAAAGAAAAATGTCTTGTTTTATGAACATGGCTGAATAGTATTTGTGCATGCACGCTCCAATGGTGGACTGCGGCAGAGACTCCCTGGAATGAAAGCTCAGTACTTCCGGGACCAGTTTGGAAGTGTGAGGACTGCTTTAGCAATAGTAGTGGAGTACTTAAGTTGAAGATGTCTGTTGCTAATATAACCACACACTGATTAGTTTAATATAAGAAAGGCTCCACGCACAAAAGCATCCTTGTGTATATAATCCAAAAAGGAAAGAAAGATAATTCAAAAAACAGTACTCAAAGAAGGATCATTCACAACTTTTATGGTCGCAGCCTTGTAAACCTTCTCTTTGCCAGGTCTCGAGAAGCATCCTTCCAATCACCGGGAACATAATTCTTGTTGATTTGACCGTTAGGCTCTATTTGAGATTGAGTGTGCTTTTTCGCGAAGGGCGTGGCTAGGTATCAAGTCTCAGTCAAGTGATATAACATTTTTTAAGTAATAAAGCGTCCTTTATCGAAAAAGTGATATAACATTCAAGAAAGAAAAAAATTTAAAAAATACATGGATTAATATAAAATCTTATTGATATAGCATTGACTGACACTTAACCAAGTCTCAGTCGACTAAGATTTAGCAAGACTGTTTTGAAATACCAAGGAGCACAAGAAAAGACCCCCAATAAAAGCAGGCCTTCTTTCGATGATTAGAAAAAACAATAAAAAACATGCCTTTAGATATACACTGTTTTGCTTGGTTCCTTTGCATCAACACCTAAATAATTACATACAATAAAACAGTCATGAACTGAATATTTTACTTTTATGTTACATTTGAGAACCCCTTAAATGTCTTCTCAAAGGATTGTCAAAATTCTGAGATAGTATATCTAATTAGACTTTTTTCCACTCTATTATACTTACATATAGATGCTTTCCAGTTACACAAGAAAAGGCGTTTCACAAACTAGAAGTACTTGTATCACAAATCAAGGCAAGGACAACTCAGTGGATTGTCACTTTTAGACCATGCTTGTGCACAATTGAATCTACGGTATTTTGAAATGCCCGGTGCCAAAGGTCCTGGGCGGGGGGAGGCGGCGGATCCCATCTGAGGCGGCGGGGGCGGCCCTTCTCATGTGATCCAACGGCGGCGGCTAGGACGGAGTATCCGGGCTGTGCGGCGGGGGCCCGAGCACCATCGCCGGCGGAGCGGCGGCCCTGCATGGACGGCGGCGGTGGCAGTGCCCCATCCGGCGAGGTGGGCTGTCCTGCTCGTGATGGTGACGACGGCTACTGCGGATCCAATGCCCCGTTTGGATCCGTCGCGGGGAGGCCTTTCGCCGACCGGCGGCGCGTGGAGGGACCGATGAGGAGATGCCGGATCTCCGCCGAAATACCGACGGCAACATACGTCTTCATGGCGAGGTTCCGCTCGGTTCCAGCCAGCCACGAGGTCGGGAAGACATGGCTTCCGATGAAAATCGTGCCAGACTGTGGTCTTGGCGGACGATGGCGGCGTCTCAGACGTCGTTTCCTTCTGGAGGCATCTGATGAAACTATGTACCTAGGGTAGGGGCACGAACCCGTCCAAAGAGCCCTACCCAAGGACATCCCTAGAAGAAGTCACCTTTCAATCGACTTGAAGGTATCTCACTCGACGGGTCCAAGACACTCGATCAAGAAGCTACCACTCGACCATGAAGCTAGCCACTCGATCGCCAGGAGATCTGAAGTCACTCCGCAGGCAAACGGTCGGCTATTAAGTAGTCTTTATGGTCATTGTAGCACTCTATTAGGGGCGTTACCAGTAACGCCCAACCTTAAATGTACCTTAAACCCTGCATTACTGAGGGCAGGAGAGGGCCGGCGAACTCTATATAAGCCACCCCCCTCCTCAGTATGAAGGGTTCGGACCCCTGTTATTCACACGCCAGTAATCCAGTCGACCGCCTCCGGGCACCGAGACGTAGGGCTGTTACTTCCTCCGCGAAGGGCCTGAACTCGTACATCTTGGTGTGTTTACAACTTCCCAATAGCTGAGATCTAGCCTCTCCATACATACCCCCCTACATCACTGTCAGAGTTAGAACCACGACAGTTGGCGCCCACCGTGGGGCAGGAATCTTAGCGCTTGATTGGAGAAGTTGCGATTTTTCCGATCCCTTTGATCATGGATTCGTGCAGAGTTTTGGTGGAGGGCCGCGAGATCCGCCTCGGCGCGCTCACGTTCATCACCGACGACTCCGCCTGGCTTCAGGAGGCGCCACTCGACATCGACGCGCTCCCCGTCCGCGGTGCGACGCATTTCCGCGCATGCGTTCGTGGCGTCCTCCTGCAGCAGCCGTCGACCCAGTATCGGTCAGCCCCCGTATCGTCTCCCCGCTCTGTCTCCCACCGGCGCAAGCGCTCCGGTCGGTCGAGACTTCAGAGGTGGGTGAGGCATGTCGCGGCTCGCCAGTCGGCCGCCCCGCAAGTCGCGGCAATCGAGCCCAATGAATCCCTCTGCAGCCTGTTCGACTGGCTCCGCGGAGACCGCATCCGAGTGCGACAGCAGCGACCCAGCGGCTGAGATCCTGGCGGTCGATGGAACGCACAGTCCTCCCGGTTTCCCTCGCGCTGGTGGAGGCGCGGGTGGGGGCGACCCGTCGCATCCCCACGATGAGTATCTCCCCGAACCTCTCACGTCATTGCAGCGAGAGGAGCTTCGCTGCTGGAATATGGACGCACTCCGCACTCCTATCGTCGGAGAGTCCCCCGAGGCCCGGGCCTTGGAGGACGCGCACTTGGCTAATTTGGCCGAGCGCACTCGACCGGAGAATCTCCAGCGAGCACTCGACGAGCAAGCGCGTCAGCAGGCTCCCGAGTCTAGTCGACGTCAGCTCTTCCCGCCGACGCAGGTATACCGAACCCCAGTTCAGAATTTGGCCGCCGCGGCCCGTATAGCAGAATCGATTCAGCCCTCCCAGTCGGAGGCTGGCAGGGGCTTGTTACAGATCAGAGCGTTGCTCCGGGCGGCGGGAAACCGGAATTCCACTGTTTCTCAGTCGCGGAACAGGATCCATAGTCGATCCGTTGCAACAGATACAATCCAGTCGGCTCACAGCCCGAGATCGCCCCCGAGGCGTGAGGGACGTGGTGACCGGCATGATCAGTACAGGAGGAATGAGCAGTATGATCACCGGTTCGATCGTGATGATCGACGTCGAGTGCCAACCCCTCCCCCGAGGAGTGGGTCGTATCCGCCTCGACGGCAAGATGACAGACGCCCTCATAGTGTTGGGCAGAGGATTCCAGTCGACCCCAGGGACCCAGGCTTTGATGCGAGATCCATCCTCGTTCAAGGTTTGGTTGACAGGAACAGAGCTCATCGAGAAGGCCACAACAGAGATGCGCCTGCCAGTAGCGGAGTACATGCTTCAGGGCCAGAGTGTTTCAGTCGAGCCATCAGAGCTGCAGTGATTCCTCCCAATTTCAGGCTAGCGACTGGAATCGGCAAGTTCACCGGTGAATCTAAGCCTGACACTTGGCTCGAAGATTACCGAGTGGCTGTACAGATTGGCGGTGGCAATGATGAGGTGGCCATGAAGCATTTGTCTCTCATGTTAGAGGGGTCAGCCAGAGCGTGGCTAAATCAGTTGGCACCCAGCAACATTTACACTTGGGAGGACCTCTCCCGAGTGTTTATCACAACCTTTGAAGGAACATGCAAGCGACCTGCAGGCCTTACAGAGTTGCGGTCTTGCGTGCAGAAGCCAAATGAAACTCTGAGGGAATACATCCAGAGGTGGATCACACTGCATCACTCGGTTTAGAATGTGCCAGACCATCAAGCAGTTTGTGCCTTCAAGGAAGGCGTTAAATACAGAGAGTTGAATCTGAAGTTCGGTCGAACTGGAGAGATGTCTCTGAATCGGATGATGGAGATTGCCACCAAGTACGCTAATGGTGAAGACGAGGACCGACTCCGGAGTGGCAAGCACAAGGCAGTCGCCCAAGAAACCGGAGGAAACTCCAGTCGGAAACGGAAGCGGAAGGCCGAGCCAGCCGCTCCTGGGGAGGCCCTGGCCGTAGCCCAGGGAAACTTCAAGGGAAAACCCAAGGGCACCTGGAAGCCCAAGAAAGTCAAGGATCAGGATGGAAACGATGTTTTGGACCTGCCATGTCACATCCACACCAAGAAAGATGAGGAGGGTAATTTTATTTACCCAAAGCATACCACTCGACAGCGTCGGCTCCTGATCCAGCAGTTTCAGGGCAAACAGTCCAAAGATAAGGAAAAAGAGTCAGACAGAGTTGAGGACAAAGAAGACAGTGACGATGGATACCCCCAAATCAATTCCACCCTGATGATTTTTGCTGACGTCGAAAGCAAAAGTCGACTGAAAGTCATCAACCGTGAGGTGAATATGGTTGCTCCGGCAACACCCAGTTATCTGAAGTGGTCTCAGACTGCCATCACGTTCGACCAGTCTGATCACCCTACGCACATTGCCACCCCTGGGAGGCAAGCTTTGGTGGTCGATCCAATTGTCGAAGGCACTCGACTGACCAAAGTCCTGATGGATGGTGGCAGTGGCCTAAACATACTGTACGCCGAAACTTTGAAAGGAATGGGCGTTCCGATGTCCAGACTAAGTACCAGTAACATGAGCTTCCACGGAGTCATTCCTGGCAAGAAAGCCGAATCACTCGGCCAGATTGCTCTTGATGTGGTTTTCGGCGATTCAAAGAATTACCGCAAGGAAAAGTTGACATTCGAGGTTGTGGACTTCCAAAGTGCTTATCATGCCATTTTGGGCAGGCCAGCTTACACACGCTTCATGGCTCGACCATGTTACATGTACCTCAAACTGAAGATGCCTGGCCCCAAAGGTGTAATCACTGTTACAGGAAACCGAAAGAAAGCAGAAGAGTGTTTTCAGAAAGGCTCAAAGATCGCTGATGCTCAGATGGCAGTGGTCGAGCTGCAAGAGTACCAAAAGACTACCGATCCGAGTGAATTGCTACGAGCCAAGAAGCCTGCTTCAGAATCAGCTTTTCAGTCGTCTGGTGAAACAAAGCCAGTCCACATTCACCCGACCGACCCTGATGCTGCCCCGACTCACATCTCAACGACGCTCGACTCCAAATAGGAAGAAGCGCTCGTCCAGCTCCTCCGTGAGAACTGGGACATCTTCGCATGGAAGCCCTCTGACATGCCTGGAGTTCCCAGAGGGCTGGCTGAGCACTGTCTAAGAGTCGACCCAAAATTCAAGCCTGTGAAGGAACATCTTCGACAGTCCGCCGTCCAGGAGAAGCAAGCCATTGGCGAGGAGGTAGCTCGGCTCTTAGCAGCAGAGTTCATCCGAGAGATTTACCACTCCGAGTGGCTCGCCAATGTTGTCATGGTCCCCAAGAAGGACAAGTCACTTCGCATGTGCATTGATTTCAAACATATCAATCGGGCCTGCCCGAAAGATCATTTTCCTCTCCCTCGCGTCGACCAAATAGTCGACTCGACTGCGGGGTGCGAGAGATTGTCTTTTCTAGATGCCTATTCCGGGTACCATCAGATCCGTCTGTATGGACCCGACGAGATCAAAACAGCTTTCATCACTCCATTCGGATGCGTATGTTACGTCACCATGCCGTTCGGCCTCAAGAACGCCGGAGCCACGTTCATGAGAATGATTCAGAAGTGTCTACTCACTCAAATCAGTCGGAATGTGGAGGCATACATGGATGATATTGTGGTCAAGTCACGGAAAGGTTCCGACCTGCGGGCTGACCTTGCTAAAACCTTTGCCAACCTCAGGAGGTATGATATCAAGCTCAATCCGTCAAAGTGCACGTTCGGAGTTCCAGGTGGAAAGTTACTCGGTTTTCTCGTTTCCGAACGGGGGATCGATGCCAATCCTAAAAAAGTTGGCACCATACTCCGGATGAAGCGTCCTGTACGCGTGCACGATGTACAGAAACTTACAGGTTGCTTGGCCGCTCTAAGACGATTCATTTCTCGTCTCGGTGAAAAGGCATTGCCTCTTTACCGACTGATGAAGAAGTCTGACAAGTTCGAGTGGACTCCAGAAGCTGACGCAGCGTTTGCAGAGCTCAAAGCTCTGCTCTCCACCCAGCCGGTGCTTGCTGCCCCAATCAGTAAAGAGCCTCTGCTGCTGTACATTGCGGTCACGGGACAAGTTGTCAGTACAGTACTCACGGTCGAGCGGGAAGAAGAAGGAAAGGCCTTCAGAGTTCAATGCCCAGTATATTATGTGTCTGAAGTTTTGACCCCTTCGAAGCAAAGATATCCCCATTACCAGAAGCTTGTATATGGGATCTACATGACCACGAAGAAGGTTGCACACTACTTCTCTGACCATTCCATTACAGTCATCAGCGACGCTCCACTGTCAGAGATCTTGCACAACAGAGGTGCAACTGGTCGAGTGGCTAAGTGGGCGATTGAACTCCTCCCCCTAGATATCAAGTTTGAAGCAAAGAAGGCTATCAAGTCCCAAGCAATTGCAGATTTCGTCGCCGAGTGGATTGAACAGCAGCTTCCGACTCAAGTTCACTCGGAGCACTGGACCATGTTCTTCGATGGATCTAAGATGCTGAATGGTTCCGGCGCTGGGGTAGTATTGGTCTCCCCCCGAGGAGATAAGCTCAGATATGTTCTCCAGATCCACTTCGATTCCTCTAATAATGAAGCAGAATATGAATCACTCTTATATGGGTTGCGCATGGCCATTTCACTCGGCGTCCGGCGCCTCATGGTCTACGGCGACTCAGATTTGATGGTTAATCAGGTGATGAAGGAGTGGGACGTCAGAAGCCCAGCTATGACTGGCTACTGCAACGCGGTAAGAAAGCTAGAAAAGAAATTCGAGGGGTTAGAGATTCATCACATCCCCCGACTGAAAAATCAAGTAGTTGATGATCTGGCAAAGATAGGCTCCAAGAGAGAAGCCATTCCCAGCAATGTGTTTTTGGAGCACATCCGCTCGCCGTCAGTCCAGGAGGATCCTTTCACAGAAGAAGCCCCACAACCGAAAAGTGCCACAGATCCGACTAAAGTCGAAGTTCCTGCTGTGGTCGACCTAATCATGGAAGTCCTGGCAATCACTCCCGACTGGACGATACCGTACATCGCGTATATCCTAAGGAAAGAACTCCCGGAGGACGAGGAAGAGGCTCGACAGGTCGTCCGCCGATCCAAGGCCTTCACAGTCATAAAGGGACAGTTGTATAGGGAAAGCGCGACTGGAATCGGTCAGAAATGCATAACACCAGAAGAGGGTCAGATGATCCTTAATGATATCCACTCGGGGACCTGTGGTCACCATGCGTCCTCTCGGACCATTGTGGCTAAAGCATACCGAGCAGGATTTTACTGGCCAAGAGCAAATGAGATGGCAAAAGAGATAGTCGACAAGTGTGGAGGGTGCCAGTTCTACTCCAACATGTCACACAAGCCTGCATCAGCCCTGAAGACCATTCCACTCGTCTGGCCCTTTGCTGTCTGGGGACTAGATATGGTCGGCCCGCTCAGAACAGGCAGAAGTGGTTTCACTCATGTGCTTGTGGCAGTCGACAAGTTTACCAAATGGATTGAAGCTAAGCCTATCAAGAAACTTGATGCTTGCACTGCTATCAGTTTCGTCAAAGGGCTAACATTCAGATATGGAGTCCTGCATAGCATCATCACTGACAATGGGTCAAACTTCGATTCGGACAAGTTCAGAGCTTTTTGCGCCTCACAAGGCACTCGAGTCGACTACGCATCGGTCGCCCATCCCTAGTCGAATGGACAAGCTAAAAGAGCAAATGGTCTGATTCTCAAAGGATTGAAGCCTCGATTGATGTGTGATCTCAAGCACGCAGCAGGCGCTTGGGTCGACGAACTTCCGTCGGTTTTGTGGGGGCTGAGGACCACCCCGAACCGATTGACTGGAAGAACGCCATTTTTTCTGGTTTACGGAGCCGAAGCCGTCCTGCCGAGTGACCTACTTCACAACGCCCCCAGAGTCGAGCTTTATAACGAAGACGAAGCAGAGCAAGCCCGGCAAGACGCAGTCGACCTCCTAGAGGAGGAGAGGGAAATGGCTATGATCAGATCGACCATCTATCAGCAAGACTTGCGCCGATTCCATGCCAGAAATGTGAAGAGCCGAGCCTTCCAGGAAGGAGATTTGGTCCTCCGAGTGGATCAACAGAAACCACACAAACTTGCTCCTACTTGGGAAGGTCCCTTCATCGTCACCAGAGTCCTCCACAATGGAGCGTATCACCTCTACAATGTTGATCGTCAGATTGACGAGCCACGAGCTTGGAATGCGGAACTACTCCGCCCCTTTTACACCTGAGTTCTCCCTTGGACGGGATGTAATAAGAAAAATTTCTGCAGTTTATTTTTATCAAAGACAAGAGTGTTCCAATAATTGCTGTCACTTCTGTTTGCTTACGAAATCCCCCAGTGGGTGACTTAGCTGCGAATCCGTTTCGCCTAAGTTCGAAAAATCCTACCGAGTGGAGAGCCAGACTCCCACTCGGAGGCTTAGCTGCAGCCCAGCGCTCGCCTAAGTTTGAAAAAATCCTACCGAGTGGAGAGCAAACATCCCACTCGGGGGCTTAGCTGCAGCCCAGTGCTTGCCTAAGTGTTCAAAAAATCCTACCGAGTGGAGAGCAAACCTCCCACTCGGAGGCTTAGCTGCAGTCCAGTACTCGCCTAAGTTCTCCCACTAAGAGACTTAGCTGCAGTCAGCACTCGCCTAAGTTTAAAAAAAATCCTACCGAATGGAGAGCAAACCTCCCACTCGGGGTCTTAGCCGCAGTCCAGCACTCGCCTAAGTTCTCCCACTAAGAGACTTAGCTGCAGTCAGACGCTCGCCTAAGTTTGAAAAAATCCTACCGAGTGGAGAGCAAACCTCCCACTCGGGGGCTTAGCCGCAGCCCAGTGCTTGCCTAAGTGTTCAAAAATCCTACCGAGTGGAGAGCAAACCTCCCACTTGGGGGCTTAGCCGCAGTCCAGTACTCGCCTAAGTTCTCCCACTAAGAGACTTAGCTGCAGTCAGCACTCGCCTAAGTTTGAAAAAAAATCCTACCGAGTGGAGAGCGAACCTCCCACTCAAGGGCTTAGCCGCAGTCCAGCACTCGCCTAAGTTCTCCCACTAAGAGACTTAGCTGCAGTCAGCACTCGCCTAAGTTTGAAAAAAAATCCTACCGAGTGGAGAGCGAACCTCCCACTCGGGGGCTTAGCCGCAGTCCGGCACTCGCCTAAGTTCTCCCACTAAGAGACTTAGCTGCAGTCAGACACTCGCCTAAGTTTGAAAAAAATCCTACCGAGTGGAGAGCAAACCTCCCACTCGGGGGCTTAGCTGCAGCCCAGCGCTCGCCTAAGTGTTTAAAAATCCTACCGAGTGGAGAGCAAACCTCCCACTCGGAGGCTTAGCTGCAGCCCAGTGCTCGCCTAAGTACAAGACACAACCCAATCCGCGAGTCGACTGCTACCTTCCCCTCCGGAGCTGCGCCGCAAATACTAGGTTATTCCGAGTGAAGATCGAGTTCCACTCGACGGATCATCCATGAAGATATTCAACGATGAATCCAATTCAGATAAGACCTAAAGGTCCCAGACCTCAGGCCAAAGCAATCGAGCCCTCAGCTTGACGGAGTTTAACGGTTACAAAATCCACTCGGCATTCTGAGGCAAATTTAAAGTGGAGCTCAAAAGTTTTTTACTCCTCAGGTGGAGGACTGGAAGAGGCGACGAACTCGTCCAAGTCGATCCCGTCTGCAATACGGGTGGCAGCAGCGATGAAAGTCTCCATGAAATCTTGAAAATTGTGCTTCCTGGTATTGGCAACTTGGATGGCGGCCAGCTTCTCTTCTCGCGCCTCCTTGCAATGAACGCGGACCAGAGACAGAGCCACATCAGCGCCACACCGAGCAGAAGACTTCTTCCACTCCTGCACTCGGTCAGGGATTCCGTTAAGTCGAGTCATCAGAGACTCGAGATTGTTTTGGAGCGTAGCCTCTGGCCAAAGTGCCGGGTCGATCCGTGACATGGCAACCTTCAGTCGAGCCAAGTAGTCCACGATGCCGTCAATGCGAGATTCCAGTCGGAGCAGATTCATGGCAGCTTCATCTTTCACGGGAGAGTTGATTGGATCCAAACCTGTTTCGATCCGCCCAGTCTCCTCTTCAAAGTTCTGACAAAGCTCTGCATACACGATCCAAGGATAAGTCAATTTTCATAGACTGAGTTGACCCAAAAAAACCAGTCGGAACTGAATGTGCACCTTCAAGCTTGATGTACAACTTCTTGGCGAGGCTCCTCAAGTAGCTCTCCAGGTCGTCCCTCCTGCGAGTGATGCCTTCCATCTTCTCGTTCAGGGTGAGGTTCTCCTTCTTCCAACGTGAACACTCCCTGTTGGCCTCATTCAGAGCGGTCTTCAGCTTGGTATTCTCTTCTTCTAAGTGGTCGACAGAAGCCAGCTTTTGTACGGCCAGAGCGGTCTTGTCATCAGCCTCCTTACGGGCAGCAGCCAAGTCCTTATCCTTCTTCGCCAGAGCTTCGTTCAGTTTTTCTGCGAAGAAATGATGATCGAATCAGAAATAGCAAAAGGGTACTCAAGCCTAAAAACTAACCAGTCGACAAAGTCGTCTTACCTGCGGCGCCATCTCTGACCTTCTGCAGCTCTGTTCTGGCCAGCTCCAGATCAAGGTTCAGTTGAATCTTCTGCTTCTCCAACTCAGTATAGCGAGCTACAAGTTCACACGATTTCTGTAAAAGCAAAATCAGTCGACAGACGTCCAAGATAAGTTGCTTCCGAGTAACTAAGAGACAATGACGACGTTTCTAAGACCACAGCCGAATAAAAAACATTCGACAGTAGTCTCGGGGACTACACCCAGTGGGTGCACTCAGCGTGCCCCCACTGGTTCGACCAAAAAAAACAAAAAAAAACAAAGAGAAAGAGAGAAAAAGTCGACTGCCCGCAGTCGACCGGATACAGTTCCACTCGACCTGGCCCGACCAAACCGAGTGAAGAAATACAGCTACAGCAACACAATGTAAAGACTACAGTCGACTGCCAGCAGTCCACCGTAGTCTCGGGGACTGTTGGGGAACGTAGCAGAAATTCAAAATTTTCCTACGTGTCACCAAGATCTATCTATGGAGAAACTAGCAACGAGGGGAAGGAGAGTGCATCTACATACCCTTGTAGATCGCTGAGCGGAAGCAGTGAACGGGGTCGATGGAGTCGTACTCGTCGTGATTCAAATCACCGATGATCAAGTGCCGAACGCACGGCACCTCCGCGTTCAACACACGTAAGGAACGGAGACGTCTCCCATGCCTTGATCCAGCAAGGAGGAGGGAGAGGTTGATGGAGATCCAGCAGCACGACGGCGTGGCGGAAGTAGCGGGATTCCAACAGGGCTTCGCTAAGCGCTGCTGGAGGAGGAAGATGTGTCACGGGAGGGGAAGGGAGGCGCCAGGCCTTAGATTGGTTTGCTCCTCCTTTTCCCCACTATATATAGGGCCAAGGGAGAGGGGGAGGCGCAGCCCTTGCCCCTTCCTCCAAGGAAGGGTGCGGCCAAGGGTGGGGAGGAGTCCATCCTCCCCAAGGCACCTCGGAGGTGCCTTCCCCTTATAGGACTCTCCCCTTTTCCCATCTCTTGGCGCATGGGCCTCTTGGGGCTGGTGCCCTTGGACCATATAGGCCAAGGCACACCCCCTACAGCCCATGTGGCCCCCCGGGGCAGGTGGCCCCACCCGGTGGACCCCCGGGACCCTTCCGGTGGTCCCGGTATAATACCGATGACCCCGAAACTTGTCCCGATGGCCGAAATAGCACTTCCTATATATAATTCTTTACCTCCGGACCATTCCGGAACTCCTCGTGACATCCGGGATCTCATCCGGGACTCCGAACAACTTTCGGGTTACCGCATACTAATATCTCTATAACCCTAGCGTCACCGAACCTTAAGTGTGTAGACCCTACGGGTTCCGGAGACATGCAGACATGACCAAGACGTTCTCCGGCCAATAACCAACAGCGGGATCTGGATACCCATGATGGCTCCCACATGTTCCACGATGATCTCATCGGATGAACCACGATGTCAAGGACTTAATCAATCCCGTATACAATTCCCTTTTTCTATCGGTATGTTACTTGCCCGAGATTCGATCGTCGTCATCCAATACCTAGTTCAATCTCGTTACCGGCAATTCTCTTTACTCGTTCCATAACACATCATCCCGTGATCAACTCCTTGGTCACATTGCCCATATGATGATGTCCTACCGAGTGGGCCAGAGATACCTCTCCGCTTACACGGAGTGACAAATCCCAGTCTCGATTCGTGCCAACCCAACAGACACTTTCAGAGATACCTGTAATGCACCTTTATAGTCACCCAGTTACGTTGTGACGTTTGATACACCCAAAGCACTCCTACGGTATCCGGGAGTTGCACAATCTCATGGTCTAAGGAAATGATACTTGACATTACAAAAGCTTTAGCATACGAACTATACGATCTTTGTGCTAGGCTTAGGATTGGGTCTTGTCCATCACATCATTCTCCTAATGATGTGATCCCGTTATCAACGACATCCAATGTCCATGGTTAGGAAACCGTAACCATCTATTGATCAACGAGCTAGTCAACTAGAGGCTTACTAGGGACATGGTGTTGTCTATGTATCCACACATGTATCTGAGTTTCCTATCAATACAATTATAGCATGGATAATAAACGATTATCATGAACAAGGAAATATAATAATAACCAATTTATTATTGCCTCTAGGGCATATTTCCAACAGTCTCCCACTTGCACTAGAGTCAATAATCTAGTTCACATCGCCATGTGATTAACACTCACAGGTCACATCGCCATGTGACTAACACCCAAGAGTTTACTAGAGTCAGTAGTCTAGTACACATCACTATGTGATTAACACTCAATGAGTTTTAGGTTTGATCATGTTGCTTGTGAGAGAGGTTTTAGTCAACGGGTCCGAACCTTTCAGATCCGTGTGTGCTTTACAAATCTCTATGTCATCTCCTAGATGTAGCTACCACGTTCTATTTGGAGCTAATCCAAATAACTGTTCTACTTGGAGCTATTCTAAATTGTTGCTCCATTATATGCATCCGGTATCTCTACTCAGAGCTATCCGGATAGGTGTTAAGCTTGCATCGACGTAACCCTTTACGATGAACTCTTTTACCACCTCCATAATTGAGAAAATTCCTTAGTCCACTAGTTACTAAGGATAACTTTGACCGTTGTCCTGTGATCCATTCTTGGATCACTCTGGTACCCCTTGACTGACTCATGGCAAGGCACACTTCAGGTGCGGTACACAGCATAGCATACTGTAGAGCCTATGTCTTTAAGCATAGGGGACGACCTTCGTCCTTTCTCTCTATTCTGCCGCGGTCGAGCTTTAAGTCTCAACTTCATACCTTACAACTCAGGCAAGAACTCCTTCTTTGACTGATCCATCTTGAACACCTTCAAGATCACGTCAAGGCATGTGCTCATTTTAAAGTACTATTAAGCGTTTTGATCTATCCTTATAGATCTTGATGCTCAATGTTCAAGTAGCTTAATCCAGGCTTTCCATTGAAAAACACTTTCCAAATAACCCTATATGCTTTCCAGAAATTCTACGTCATTCCTGATCAACAATATGTTAAAACATATACTCATCAGAAATTCTATAGTGCTCCCACTCACTTCTTTGGAAATACAAGTTTCTCATAAACTTTGTATAAACCCAAAATCTTTGATCATCTCATCAAAGCATACATTCCAACTCCGAGATGCTTACTCCAGTCCTTAGAAGGATTGCTGGAGCTTTGCATACTTATTAGCATCTTTTAGGATTGACAAAACCTTCCGGTTGTATCACATATAACCTTTCCTCAAAAGAAAATCGTCGAGGAAACAATGTTTTGACATCCTATCTGCAAGATTTCATAAATAATGCAGTAATCGCTAATATAATTCCAACAGACTCTCAGCATCGCTACGAGTGAGAAAGTCTCACCGTAGTCAACTCCTTGAACTTGTCGGAAAACATCTTAACGACAAGTCGAGCTTTCTTAACGGTGATACTTACCATCATTGTCCGTCTTCCTTTTAAAATCCATATGTACCTAACAGCCTTACGACCATCAAGTAGTTCTTCCAAAGTCTACACTTTGTTTTCATATATGGATCCTCTCTCGGATTATATGGCCTCGAGCCATTTATCGGAATCCGGGCCCACCATCGCTTCTCCATAGCTTGTAGGCTCATTGTTGTCTAGCAACATGACTTTCAAGACAGGATTACGTACCACTCTGAAGTAGTACGCATCCTTGTCATCCTACGATGTTTGGTAGTGACTTGATCTGAAGTCTCATGATCAAAATCATAAGCTTCCACTTCAATTGGTGTAGGTGCCACAGGAACAACTCTTTGTGCCCTGCTATACACTAGTTGAAGTAACGGTTCAATAACCTCATCAAGTCTCCACCATCCTCCCACTCAATTCTTTCGAGAGAAACTTTTCCTCGAGAAAGGACCCGATTCTAGAAACAATCCTTTATTGCTTTCGGATCTGAGACAGGAGGTATACCCAACTGTTTTGGGTTGTCCTATGAAGATGCATTTATCCGCTTTGGGTTCGAGCTTATCAGCCTGAAACTTTTCCATATAAGCGTCGCAGCCCCAAACCTTTTTAAGAAATGACATCTTAGGTTTCTCTAAACCATAGTTCATACGGTGTCATTTCGTGGTGCCCCTTTTAAAGTGAATGTGGTTGTCTCTAATGCCTAACCCATAAACTATTGTGGTAATTTGATAAGAGACATCATGGTATGCATCATATCCAATAGGGTGCAGTTATGATGTTCGGACACACCATCACACTATGGTGTTCCAGGCTGTATCAGTTGTGAAACAATTTCCACAATGTCTTAATTCTGTGCCAAACTCGTAATTCAGATATTCATCTCTATGATCATATCATAGATATTTTATCCTCTTGTCACGACGATCTTTCAACTTCACCCTGAACTTACTTGAAACTTTCAATAATTCAGACTCGTGATTCATCAAGTAAATATACTCAACATCTACTCAAATCATCTGTGAAGTAAGAACATAACGATATCCACTACATGCCTCAGCACTCATTGGACTGCACACATCAAAAATGTATTACTTCCAACAAGTTGCTTTCTTGTTCCATTTTACTGAAAACGAGGCTTTCAGTCATCTTGCCCATGTGGTATGATTTGCATGTCTCAAGTGATTCAAAATCAAGCGAGTACAAAACGGTCCATTTGCATGGAGTTTCTTCATGCATATATACCAATAGACATGGTTCACATGTCCCAAGATCCATCAACATGGAGCTTCTTCATGCGTTTTATACCGATATGACTTACGTGGCAGTGCCACAAGTAGGTGGTACTATCATTACTATCTTTTGGCATGAACATGTGTATCACTACGATCGAGATTCAATAAACCATTCATTTTAGGTGTAAGACCATTGAAGGTATTATTCAAATAAACAGAGTAACCATTATTCTCCTTAAATGAATAACCGTATTGCGATAGACATAATCCAATCATGTCTATGTCAACGCAAACACCAATCTCGATGGTAGAGGGAGCGTGCGATGCTTGATCACATCAAGCTTGGAAACACTTCCAACACATATCGTTATCTCACCTTTAGCTAGTCTCCGTTTGTTCCGTAGCTTTTATTTCGAGTTACTAACACTTAGCAACCGAACCGGTATCTAATACCCTGGTGCTACTAGGAGTACTAGTAAAGTACACATCAACACAATGTATATACTACTATCGACTTTGCCAGCCTTCTCATCTACCAAGTATCTAGGGTAATTCTGCTCCAGTGGCTGTTCCCCTTATTACAGAAGCACTCAGTCTCGGGTTTGGGTTCAACCTTGGGTTTCTTCACTTAGAGCAGCAGCTGAATTGCCGTTTCATGAAGTATCCCTTCTTGCCCTTGCCCTTCTTGAAACTAGTGGTTTCACCAACCATCAACAATTGATGCTCCTTCTTGATTTCTACTTTCGGGGTGTCAAACATCGCGGATATCTCAAGGATCATCATATATGTCCCTGATATATCATAGTTCATCATGAAGCTCAAGCAGCTTGGTGGTAATGACTTCGGAGAAACATCACTATCTCATCTGGAAGATTAACTCCCACTTGATTCAAGTGATTGTTGTACTCAGACAATCTGAGCACAAGCTCAACAATTGAGCTTTTCTCCTTAGTTTGCAGGTTAAGAAAAATCGTCGGAGGTCTTATACCTCTTGACGTGGGCACGAGCCTGAAATTCCAATTTCAGCCCTCAAAACATCTCATATGTTTCGTGACGTTTCAAAACGTCTTTGGTGCCTCAACTCTAAACCGTTTAACTGAACTATCATGTAGTTATCAAAATGTGTATGTCAGATGTTCGCAACATCCACAGACAACGTTCGAGGTTCAGCACACTGAGCGGTGCATTAAGGACATAAGCCTTCTATGAAGCAATGAGGACAATCCTCAGTTTACGGACCTAGTCCGCATAATTGCTACTATCAACTTTCAACTAATTTTTTCTCTAGGAACATATCTAAACAGTAGAACTATAGCGCGAGCTACGACATAATTTGCAAAGATCTTTTGACTATGTTCAGGATAATTAAGTTCATCTTATGAACTCCCACTCAGATAGACATCCCTCTAGTCATCTAAGCGATTACATGATCCGAGTCAACTAGGCCGTGTCCGATCATCACGTGAGACGGACTAGTCAACGACGGTGAACATCTTCATGTTGATCGTATCTTCTATACGACTCATGCTCGACCTTTCGGTCTTCTGTGTTCCGAGGCCATGTCTATGCACATGCTAGGCTCGTCAAGTCAACCTAAGTGTATTGCATGTGTAAATCTGTCTTACACCCGTTGTATGTGAACGTAAGGATCTATCACACCCGATCATCACGTGGTGCTTCGAAACGACGAACTGTAGCAACGGTGCACAGTTAGGGGGAACACTTTCTTGAAATTATTATGAGGGATCATCTTATTTACTACCGTCGTTCTAAGCAAATAAGATGTATAAACATGATAAACATCATATGCAATCAAATAATAGTGACATGATATGGCCAATATCATATAGCTCCTTTGATCTCCATCTTGGGGCTTCATGATCATCTTGTCACCGGCATGACACCATGATCTCCATCATCATGATCTCCATCATCGTGTCTTCTTGAAGTTGTCTCATCATCGACATGCAAGTCGTGATTCCCTTGACAAGAACATGATCAATCTCATACATCACATATATCATTCATCACATCCTTTTGGCCATATCACATCACATAGCATACCCTGCAAAAACAAGTTAGACGTCCTCTAATTGTTGTTTGCATGTTTTACGTGGCTGCTATGGGTTTCTAGCAAGAACGTTTCTTACCTACGCAAAGACCACAACGTGATATGCCAATTGCTATTTACCCTTCATAAGGACCCTTTTCATCGAATCCGATCCGACTAAAGTAGGAGAGACAGACACCCGCCAGCCACCTTATGCAACTAGTGCATGTTTGTCGGTGGAACCGGTCTCACGTAAGAGTACGTGTAAGGTTGGTCCGGGCCGCTTCATCCCACGATGCCGCCGAATCAAGATAAGACTAGTAACGGCAAGCATATTGAACAAAATCAACGCCCACAACTACTTTGTGTTCTACTCGTGCATAGAATCTACGCAATAGACCTAGCTCATGATGCCACTGTTGGGGAACGTAGCATAAATTCAAAATTTTCCTACGTGTCACCAAGATCTATCTATGAAGAGACTAGCAACGAGGGGAAGGAGAGTGCATCTACATACCCTTGTAGATCGCTAAGCGGAAGCGTTCAAGAGAACGGGGTTGATGGAGTCGTACTCGTCGTGATTCAAATCACCGATGATCCTAGCGCCGAACGGACGGCACCTCCGCGTTCAACACACGTACGGAACGGAGACGTCTCCCATGCCTTGATCCAGCAAGGAGAAGGGAGAGGTTGATGGAGATCCAGCAGCACGACGGCGTGGTGGAAGTAGCGGGATTCCAACAGGGCTTCGCTAAGCGCTGCGGGAGGAGGAAGATGTGTCACGGGAGGGAGAGGGAGGCGCCAGGCCTTAGATTGGTTTGCTCCTCCTTTTCCCCACTATATATAGGGCCAAGGGAGAGGGGGAGGCGCAGCCCTTGCCCCTTCCTCCAAGGAAGGGTGCGGCCAAGGGGGGGAGGAGTCCATCCTCCCCAAGGCACCTCGGAGGTGCCTTCCCCTTTAGGACTCTCCCCTTTTTCCCTCTCTTGGCGCATGGGCCTCTTGGGGCTGGTGCCCTTGGCCCATATAGGCCAAGGCACACCCCCTACAGCCCATGTGGCCCCCCGGGGCAGGTGGCCCCACCCGGTGGACCCCCGGGACCCTTCCGGTGGTCCCGGTACAATACCGATGACCCCGAAACTTGTCCCGATGGCCGAAATAGCACTTCCTATATATAATTCTTTACCTCCGGACCATTCCGGAACTCCTCGTGACGTCCGGGATCTCATCCGGGACTCCGAACAACTTTCGGGTTACCGCATACTAATATCTCTATAACCCTAGCGTCACCGAACCTTAAGTGTGTAGACCCTACGGGTTCGGGAGACATGCAGACATGACCGAGACGTTCTCCGGTCAATAACCAACAGCGGGATCTGGATACCCATGATGGCTCCCACATGTTCCACGATGATCTCATCGGATGAACCACGATGTCAAGGACTTAATCAATCCCGTATACAATTCCCTTTGTCTATCGGTATGTTACTTGCCCGAGATTCGATCGTCGGTATCCAATACCTTGTTCAATCTCGTTACCGGCAAGTCTCTTTACTCGTTCCGTAACACATCATCCCGTGATCAACTCCTTGGTCACATTGCGCATATGATGATGTCCTACCGAGTGGGCCCAGAGATACCTCTCCGCTTACACGGAGTGACAAATCCCAGTCTCGATTCGTGCCAACCCAACAGACACTTTCGGAGATACCTGTAATGCACCTTTATAGTCACCCAGTTACGTTGTGACGTTTGATACACCCAAAGTACTCCTACGGTATCCGGAAGTTGCATAATCTCATGGTCTAAGGAAATGATACTTGACATTAGAAAAGCTTTAGCATACGAACTACACGATCTTTGTGCTAGGCTTAGGATTGGGTCTTGTCCATCACATCATTCTCCTAATGATGTGATCCCGTTATCAACGACATCCAATGTCCATGGTTAGGAAACCGTAACCATCTATTGATCAACGAGCTAGTCAACTAGAGGCTTACTAGGGACATGGTGTTGTCTATGTATCCACACATGTATCTGAGTTTCCTATCAATACAATTATAGCATGGATAATAAACGATTATCATGAACAAGGAAATATAATAATAACCAATTTATTATTGCCTCTAGGGCATATTTCCAACAGTCTCCCACTTGCACTAGAGTCAATAATCTAGTTCACATCGCCATGTGATTAACACTCACAGGTCACATCGCCATGTGACTAACACCCAAGAGTTTACTAGAGTCAGTAGTCTAGTTCACATCACTATGTGATTAACACTCAATGAGTTTTAGGTTTGATCATGTTGCTTGTGAGAGAGGTTTTAGTCAACGGGTCCGAACCTTTCAGATCCGTGTGTGCTTTACAAATCTCTATGTCATCTCCTAGATGTAGCTACCACGTTCTATTTGGAGTTATTCCGAATAACTGTTCTACTTGGAGCTATTCTAAATTGTTGCTCCATTATATGCATCCGGTATCTCTACTCAGAGCTATCCGGATAGGTGTTAAGCTTGCATCGACGTAACCCTTTACGACGAACTCTTTTACCACCTCCATAATCGAGAAAATTCCTTAGTCCACTAGTTACTAAGGATAACTTTGACCGCTGTCCCGTGATCCATTCTTGGATCACTCTTGTACCCCTTGACTGACTCATGGCAAGGCACACTTCAGGTGCGGTACACAGCATAGCATACTGTAGAGCCTATGTCTTAAGCATAGGGGACGACCTTCGTCCTTTCTCTCTATTCTGCCGTGGTCGAGCTTTAAGTCTTAACTTCATACCTTACAACTCAGGCAAGAACTCCTTCTTTGACTGATCCATCTTGAACACCTTCAAGATCATGTCAAGGTATGTGCTCATTTGAAAGTACTATTAAGCGTTTTGATCTATCCTTATAGATCTTGATGCTCAATGTTCAAGTAGCTTAATCCAGGCTTTCCATTGAAAAACACTTTCCAAATAACCCTATATGCTTTCCAGAAATTCTACGTCATTTCTGATCAACAATATGTCAACAACATATACTCATCAGAAATTCTATAGTGCTCCCACTCACTTCTTTGGAAATACAAGTTTCTCATAAACTTTGTATACACCCAAAATCTTTGATCATCTCATCAAAGCATACATTCCAACTCCGAGATGCTTACTCCAGTCCTCAGAAGGATTGCTGGAGCTTTGCATACTTATTAGCATCTTTCAGGATTGACAAAACCTTCCGGTTGTATCACATACAACCTTTCCTCAAGAAAATCGTCGAGGAAACAATGTTTTGACATCCTATCTGCAAGATTTCATAAATAATGCAGTAATCGCTAATATAATTCCAACAGACTCTTAGCATCGCTACGAGTGAGAAAGTCTCACCGTAGTCAACTCCTTGAACTTGTCGGAAAACATCTTAACGACAAGTCGAGCTTTCTTAACGGTGATACTTACCATCATTGTCCGTCTTCCTTTTAAAATCCATATGTACCTAACAGCCTTACGACCATCAAGTAGTTCTTCCAAAGTCTACACTTTGTTTTCATATATGGATCCTCTCTCGGATTATATGGCCTCGGGCCATTTATCGGAATCCGGGCCCACCATCGCTTCTCCATAGCTCGTAGGTTCATTGTTGTCTAGCAACATGACTTCCAAGACATGATTACGTACCACTCTGAAGTAGTACGCATCCTTGTCATCCCACGAGGTTTGGTAGTGACTTGATCTGAAGTCTCATGATCAATATCATAAGCTTCCACTTCAATTGGTGTAGGTGCCACAGGAACAACTCTTTGTGCCCTGCTATACACTAGTTGAAGTAACGGTTCAATAACCTCATCAAGTCTCCACCATCCTCCCACTCAATTCTTTCGAGAGAAACTTTTCCTCGAGAAAGGACCCGATTCTAGAAACAATCCTTTAATGCTTTCGGATCTGAGACAGGAGGTATAGCCAACTGTTTTTTGGGTTGTCCTATGAAGATGCATTTATCCGCTTTGGGTTCGAGCTTATCAGCCTGAAACTTTTTCACATAAGCGTCGCAGCCCCAAACTTTTTAAGAAATGACAGCTTAGGTTTCTCTAAACCATAGTTCATACGGTGTCATCTCATCGGAATTACGTGGTGCCCTATTTAAAGTGAATGTGGTTGTCTCTAATGCCTAACCCATAAACTATTGTGGTAATTTGATAAGAGACATCATGGTATGCATCATATCCAATAGGGTGCAGTTATGATGTTCGGACACACCATCACACTATGGTGTTCCAGGCTGTATTAGTTGTGAAACAATTTCCACAATGTCTTAATTCTGTGCCAAACTCGTAATTCAGATATTCATCTCTATGATCATATCATAGATATTTTATCCTCTTGTCACGACGATCTTTCAACTTCACCCTGAAATTACTTGAACCTTTCAATAATTCAGACTCGTGATTCATCAAGTAAATATACTCAACATCTACTCAAATCATCTGTGAAGTAAGAACATAACGATATCCACTACATGCCTCAGCACTCATTGGACTGCACACATCAAAATGTATTACTTCCAACAAGTTGCTTTCTTGTTCCATTTTACTGAAAACGAGGCTTTCAGTCATCTTGCCCATGTGGTATGATTTGCATGTCTCAAGTGATTCAAAATCAAGCGAGTACAAAACGGTCCATTTGCATGGAGTTTCTTCATGCATATATACCAATAGACATGGTTCGCATGTCCAACTTTCAAAAGAGTGAGCCAAAGATCCATCAACATGGAGCTTCTTCATGCGTTTTATACCGATATGACTTACGTGGCAGTGCCACAAGTAGGTGGTACTATCATTACTATCTTTTGGCATGAACATGTGTATCACTACGATCGAGATTCAATAAACCATTCATTTTAGGTGTAAGACCATTGAAGGTATTATTCAAATAAACAGAGTAACCATTATTCTCCTTAAATGAATAACCGTATTGCGATAGACATAATCCAATCATGTCTATGCTCAACGCAAACACCAATCTCGATGGTAGAGGGAGCGTGCGATGCTTGATCATATCAACATTGGAAACACTTCCAACACATATCGTCAGCTCACCTTTAGCTAGTCTCCGTTTATTCCATAGCTTTAATTTCGAGTTACTAACACTTAGCAACCGAACCGGTATCTAATACCCTGGTGCTACTAGGAGTACTAGTAAAGTACACATCAACACAATGTATATCCAATATACTCTATCGACCTTGCCAGCCTTCTCATCTACCAAGTATCTAGGGTAATTCTGCTCCAGTGGCTGTTCCCCTTATTACAGAAGCACTCAGTCTCGGGTTTGGGTTCAACCTTGGGTTTCTTCACTAGAGCAGCAGCTGAATTGCCGTTTCATGAAGTATCCCTTCTTGCCCTTGCCCTTCTTGAAACTAGTGGTTTCACCAACCATCAACAATTGATGCTCCTTCTTGATTTCTACTTTCGCGGTGTCAAACATCGCGGAATATCTCAAGGATCATCATATATGTCCCTGATATATCATAGTTCATCACGAAGCTCTAGCAGCTTGGTGGTAATGACTTCGGAGAAACATCACTATCTCATCTGGAAGATTAACTCCCACTTGATTCAAATGATTGTTGTACTCAGACAATCTGAGCACAAGCTCAACAATTGAGCTTTTCTCCTTAGTTTGCAGGCTAAGAAAATCGTCGGAGGTCTTATACCTCTTGACGTGGGCACGAGCCTGAAATCCAATTTCAGCCCTCAAAACATCTCATATGTTTCGTGACGTTTCAAAACGTCTTTGGTGCCTCAACTCTAAACCGTTTAACTGAACTATCACGTAGTTATCAAAATGTGTATGTCAGATGTTCGCAACATCCACAGACAACGTTCGAGGTTCAGCACACTGAGCGGTGCATTAAGGACATAAGCCTTCTATGAAGCAATGAGGACAATCCTCAGTTTACGGACCTAGTCCGCATAATTGCTACTATCAACTTTCAACTAATTTTTCTCTAGGAACATATCTAAACAGTAGAACTATAGCGCGAGCTACGACATAATTTGCAAAATCCTTTTGACTATGTTCAGGATAATTAAGTTCATCTTATGAACTCCCACTCAGATAGACATCCCTCTAGTCATCTAAGTGATTACATGATCCGAGTCAACTAGGCCGTGTCCGATCATCACGTGAGACGGACTAGTCAACGTCGGTGAACATCTTCATGTTGATCGTATCTTCTATACGACTCATGCTCGACCTTTCGGTCTTCTGTGTTCCGAGGCCATGTCTATGCACATGCTAGGCTCGTCAAGTTAACCCTAAGTGTTTTGCGTGTGTAAAACTGTCTTACACCCGTTGTATGTGAACGTAAGGATCTATCACACCCGATCATCACGTGGTGCTTCGAAACGACGAACTGTAGCAACGGTGCACAGTTAGGGGAGAACACTTCTTGAAATTTTAATGAGGGATCATCTTATTTACTACCGTCGTTCTAAGCAAATAAGATGTATAAACATGATAAACATCATATGCAATCAAATAATAGTGACATGATATGGCCAATATCATATAGCTCCTTTGATCTCCATCTTGGGGCTCCATGATCATCTTGTCACCGGCATGACACCATGATCTCCATCATCATGATCTCCATCATCGTGTCTTCTTGAAGTTGTCTCGTCATCGACATGCAAGTCGTGATTCCCTTGACAAGAACATGATCAATCTCATACATCACATATATCATTCATCACATCCTTTTGGCCATATCACATCACATAGCATACCCTGCAAAAACAAGTTAGACGTCCTCTAATTGTTGTTTGCATGTTTTACGTGGCTGCTATGGGTTTCTAGCAAGAACGTTTCTTACCTACGCAAAGACCACAACGTGATATGCCAATTGCTATTTACCCTTCATAAGGACCCTTTTCATCGAATCCGATCCGACTAAAGTAGGAGAGACAGACACCCGCCAGCCACCTTATGCAACTAGTGCATGTTTGTCGGTGGAACCGTCTCACGTAAGAGTACGTGTAAGGTTGGTCCGGGCCGCTTCATCCCACGATGCCGCCGAATCAAGATAAGACTAGTAACGGCAAGCATATTGAACAAAATCAACGCCCACAACTACTTTGTGTTCTACTCGTGCATAGAATCTACGCAATAGACCTAGCTATGATGCCACTGTTGGGGAACGTAGCAGAAATTCAAAATTTTCCTACGTGTCACCAAGATCTATCTATGGAGAGACTAGCAACGAGGGGAAGGAGAGTGCATCTACATACCCTTGTAGATCGCTGAGCGGAAGCGTTCAAGTGAACGGGGTCGATGGAGTCGTACTCGTCGTGATTCAAATCACCGATGATCAAGTGCCGAACGCACGGCACCTCCGCGTTCAACACACGTACGGAACGGAGACGTCTCCCATGCCTTGATCCAGCAAGGAGGAGGGAGAGGTTGATGGAGATCCAGCAGCACGACGGCGTGGTGGAAGTAGCGGGATTCCAACAGGGCTTCGCTAAGCGCTGCGGGAGGAGGAAGATGTGTCACGGGAGGGGAAGGGAGGCGCCAGGCCTTAGATTGGTTTGCTCCTCCTTTTCCCCACTATATATAGGGCCAAGGGAGAGGGGGAGGCGCAGCCCTTGCCCCTTCCTCCAAGGAAGGGTGCGGCCAAGGGTGGGGAGGAGTCCATCCTCCCCAAGGCACCTCGGAGGTGCCTTCCCCTTATAGGACTCTCCCCTTTTCCCATCTCTTGGCGCATGGGCCTCTTGGGGCTGGTGCCCTTGGCCCATATAGGCCAAGGCACACCCCCTACAGCCCATGTGGCCCCCCGGGGCAGGTGGCCCCACCCGGTGGACCCCCGGGACCCTTCCGGTGGTCCCGGTATAATACCGATGACCCCGAAACTTGTCCCGATGGCCGAAATAGCACTTCCTATGTATAATTCTTTACCTCCGGACCATTCCGGAACTCCTCGTGACGTCCGGGATCTCATCAGGGACTCCGAACAACTTTCGGGTTACCGCATACTAATATCTCTATAACCCTAGCGTCACCGAACCTTAAGTGTGTAGACCCTACGGGTTCGGGAGACATGCAGACATGACCAAGACGTTCTACGGTCAATAACCAACAGCGGGATCTGGATACCCATGATGGCTCCCACATGTTCCACGATGATCTCATCGGATGAACCACGATGTCAAGGACTTAATCAATCCCGTATACAATTCCCTTTGTCTATCGGTATGTTACTTGCCCGAGATTCGATCGTCGGCATCCAATACCTAGTTCAATCTCGTTACCGGCAAGTCTCTTTACTCGTTCCGTAACACATCATCCCGTGATCAACTCCTTGGTCACATTGCGCATATGATGATGTGCTACCGAGTGGGCCCAGAGATACCTCTCCGCTTACACGGAGTGACAAATCCCAGTCTCGATTCGTGCCAACCCAACAGACACTTTCAGAGATACCTGTAATGCACCTTTATAGTCACTCAGTTACGTTGTGACGTTTGATACACCCAAAGCACTCCTACGGTATCCGGGAGTTGCACAATCTCATGGTCTAAGGAAATGATACTTGACATTAGAAAAGCTTTAGCATACGAACTATACGATCTTTGTGCTAGGCTTAGGATTGGGTCTTGTCCATCACATCATTCTCCTAATGATGTGATCCCGTTATCAACGACATCCAATGTCCATGGTTAGGAAACCGTAACCATCTATTGATCAACGAGCTAGTCAACTAGAGGCTTACTAGGGACATGGTGTTGTCTATGTATCCACACATGTATCTGAGTTTCCTATCAATACAATTATAGCATGGATAATAAACGATTATCATGAACAAGGAAATATAATAATAACCAATTTATTATTGCCTCTAGGGCATATTTCCAACAGGGACTACACCCAGTGGGTGCACTTAGCGTGCCCCCACTCGTCCAAGGATTGGCAGACACACCCAGTGGGTGTACAGATACAGATACAAAAGATCTTCGGAAAAGAGACTCTTCAAACAACATATCATAACAGACCAAGTGTTGAGTCGACTGACCTGGACGTTGCTCTGAAGAGCCGAACTCGCGTCATAGGCTGCTTGGCTGGCCTCCCGAGCCATCTTCACTTGCTCCATCATGATCCCCGCCTGGCGTATAGCCTCCTTTGCAGCAGCCACTTGGTCCTCAGGGATGGGGTACGCAGCAAAAAGCGAAGGTGGATCCGCAGTCGACGCCGAAGGCCGCACGCTCGTTAGAGGAATGGCAAAAGTCACAGAAGCCCGAGTGGTGTCACCACCATCCCGAGCCATGGCCTCAGACGCCGGAGTAGGTTGGGGGGGTCTTGTCAGCCGACGATCTCTTATTCCTCCTCATTCTCAGCGGTTCGTTGTCGTCGTCATCCGGAAGGTCGATAACATGAGGAGGGGCTGCAAGAGAAACATTCAATCGACCAGAGTTGCAATAAATGATCAGTCGACTCAAAGCAGAACGTTAGTAATCGTACCAGGGTTGGAGGTAACAGCATCCTCCATCTCTTGGTCGTCGTCCTTGGGGGAGACCTCAGAAGTAGCAGCGCTGCAAATCTCGAAAGTCAGTCAGTTGGCTCAATGAATCGACCAAGGATCTGTCCATGGTCGACGAAGGAAAGCAAGTTTTATTATTACCCGGAAAGGGTAGGGACAGCTATCTTCATCTTGGGCAGAGCCTTGGGCGGTTTGGACAGCGTCGTGCGTGGGTGCTTGGGAACCTTCCCAGTCGGCGTAGGAGAAGAGGTCCGAGGGCGTTTCGACGATTGCCCAACAGAAGCAGTCGCCTTGCCACGTTCCCGCGCTGGGTCGTGTGTGTGCTTGGACCGCCCCTCTGGGCGAGGGGGTTCGACCTCCTCCTCCTCCTCTTCGCTGGAGTCGACGTTGTCGTCTCCCTCTCCTTCACCGTCGGACTCCCACTCGCCTTGGTCGTCCCCACTATCACCTCCGCTCGCCTCCCCTTCCTCAGTTGGCTCCTGAGCCCCGTTGGGCGTCGAGTACATCTCGGTGGTCGCCTGGAAAGCAATGGACAAGACGAGAGTCAATCGACCAACTCAAAGAAGACCAATGCAGAAAACAAGATTTCAGTCGGGAGCATAAAGACATATCTGGTCCACTTCATACGAGTTGTCGAGTGGAGTTACCCTCCTGGCTCCTCGGGGGTTGTCTTTGTTCCCCGTGATGCTCGACAGCCACCCCTCCAGCATCTCGTTGGTGACCTCCTCCAGGTGGATCCGAGTGGTGTCATCGAGACCCGAGTACAACCACATCGGGTGGTCACGGGCCTGGAGCGGTTGGATGCGTCTCTGGAGGAAGACCTCCAGCAGGTCCATACCAGTCACACCCTCACGGACAAGCTCGACCACTCGACCGGCCAACACTTTAACTTGGGCCCTTTCCTCCGGCGTCACTTTCAGAGAAGCGGGTTTTTCAGCTCGGTCGAGGGAGAAAGGAGGAAGACCAGTCGACTGTCCTGGGGTCGCCTGGTCCTGACAGTAGAACCAGGTCGCCTGCCAACCACGGACCGACTCCGGGAAAGTAATGGATGGAAAACAACTCTTCCCCCTCGTCTGGATCGCCAAGCCCCCGCACAACTGGATCACCTGCGTCCTCTCATCACTCGACTTGGCCTTCTTGACCGATTGAGAAAGGCAGGTAAAGATGTGCTTGAAAAGTCCCCAATGGGGGCGGCAACCCAAGAAAGCCTCACACATGGAAATGAAAGCGGCAAGGTATACAATGGAGTTGGGAGTAAAGTGGTGGAGCTGCGCTCCAAAGAAGTTCAAGAAGCTCCGGAAAAAAGGATGGGGCGGCAGAGAAAACCCTCGGTCGATGTGGGTGGCTAGGAGCACGCACTCACCGTCGCGGGGTTGAGGTTCGATCTCTCCCCCCGGAAGACGCGCGGCTTCGTGGGGAATGACTCCCCCCTCGACCATGTCGTCGAGATCCTCTTGCCGGAGCACCGACGGCATCCAGTCGCCTGGATCCAACCTTTGGGCAGAGCGGTCCTAGAGGAAGATCCGCCCCGAGCAGACCTCTTCCCTTTCCCCGCCGCCGCCTTCTTCGTGCGCTCCAGAGCAGTCGTCTTGCCCTTCACCATCATCGCTGGCGAAATCTCGAACGGGCTTGCGGCGCTAGGGTGAGAACGGAGGTGGCGGAAGGACTTGCGAAGGGAGAGAGGAAGAAGAAAGCAGAAGGGAGCGCACTGTTTGGAAACCCCAAGCCGGCAACTTATAAGGGGCCGCTTCCGAGTGGCTGACTGGTAGGCCCAGGCTATCCAGTCAAATCCCGCAGCAGACGCACGCACAGTACGTGGCGAAAAAGGCGACGCGGGGATCGAGGAGCTTCCGCTTTATCGCTTCTGATTACTACGGCCGCTCCCGTCCCGCGCGCTTCCCAAAATCCGAATCCTGCGACATCCGCGGGCCACAGAACAACTTGTCAAAACAGGAGACCCCGATCGCGCCGGTGCTCAGTATGTCACAAGTAAAGAAATTCACTCGACGATAGGCCTGGAATGGATCAAGGCGACTGAAAGAGGTTGATAACGTCATCCGTGACGATTGGCCCAAAACGAGGCACTCGTGTAGCCCAAAGAACCAGTCGGGAAGATCCCCAACTCTTTCCCCACTCTAACCTTGATCCATTCGGGGGCTAATGATGAAACTATGTACCTAGGGTAGGGGCACGGACCCGTCCAAAGAGCCCTACCCAAGGACATCCCTAGAAGAAGTCACCTTTCAATCGACTTGAAGGTATCTCACTCGACGGGTCCAAGACACTCGACCAAGAAGCTACCACTCGACCATGAAGCTAGCCACTCGACCGCCAGGAGATCTGAAGTCACTCCGCAGGCAAGCGGTCGGCTATTAAGTAGTCTTTATGGTCATTGTAGCACTCTATTAGGGGCGTTACCAGTAACGCCCAACCTTAAATGTACCTTAAACCCTGCATTACTGAGGGCAGGAGAGGGCCGGCGAACTCTATCTAAGCCACCCCCCTCCTCAGTATGAAGGGTTCGGACCCCTGTTATTCACACGCCAGTAATCCAGTCGACCGCCTCCGGGCACCGAGACGTAGGGCTGTTACTTCCTCCGCGAAGGGCCTGAACTCGTACATCTTGGTGTGTTTACAACTTCCCAATAGCTGAGATCTAGCCTCTCCATACATACCCCCCTACATCACTGTCAGAGTTAGAACCACGACAACATCGTCGTTGCAGGTCTCATCAACCTGATTGGGAAGTTCCGAGGGAAACCCTAGATCTGGGTCTAGCGGATCGGACGATGACGGTGCTATCGGTATCGTTCTCCCTCATGGGGGCATCGTTTTGGAGCGAGTGCTGGTTGGAGGGGACAAGAGGAGGATCGGTGTTTCATCTGCTCCATTAATGACGGCGGATCTCGGCGGCGTGGCGCAGTGGAGACTCGACGCCTGATGAGCGGAGATGGACTCGCGCAGGAGGGTGACGCTGCCTGGCATCATGGTGGCGTCGGCGGCAATTGGACCGACCAAGGTTGATGCAGCAGTACAGCTCTGAAGATGAATTCGTGGCAGGTGGCTGCGGCGGCCTCATACCCGGCAGGGGTCCTGGTTGAGAAGCACGCCGGACTGGTGGGAGCCCATACCCGGCAGGCATCCTGGGTGGGACCTCAAGTCTTTAGATGTTTAGGTTTGGCTGCGTGGTCTGTTTGGTATTAGGCCCAGACTTTCAGCGCCCCTACATCAACTGGATAGAGATAGCGACAATTGTTGCTTAGTTTGGTGGCTTTAGACTTATTGTTGTATGACTCTGTACGGTCTTGTGTCAATAATTAATAAAGTGGTCGTATGCATCGTCCAGATGCAGAGGCCGGGGGTCGTCCTCCTTTTCTAAAATAAAAAAAATAAAAAATAAAAGACCCATTTCATATCTGGGATGGATTCCAAGTTCGGTCTTTGAAAGACTTGATTGGTTGGGAGATACTCCACTCTCGAGACAATATGCAGCTTTTCTTCACGCTGGGAAGAGGGGAAAAATGACATTGTGACACATCTCATGGGCACTGCTCCTTTAATTTGTCCTTCAAGGGAATTGTTGGGGCAGAATCTGCATGACCTTTTTACATCAGTAGGTCAAACACATTTAGTTGTGACAAGAAATATATTCAGTTGATATCTACATCAAAATAGGGGTTTCTCCATGAAGTCCTTGTATACTACTGGCACACATAGGTGCTCGTTCTCAATCATTAAATCTGGAAAACTAAAAGAATCAAAGGGGAGGGGTTATACTCACCGAGGATAATCTTTGCAACAAGCATTGGTCGAACAATGCAAAATGTTTCTTTTGTAATCAAAATAAATATATAGAACACTTACTTTTGTAAGTCCGACAAGTCATTTTGCATGGCAAGTCATTGTCACACAACATAGGCAATGTCCGGTTTACGCCCCCCTCCCCCTCCTCCCCGGATGCGCTAGTATATTGTTGACATGTTTAGTTTGGAAGTGTGAGTACTATACTATACTTGGCAGTGGTAGTACTTAATTTGAAGAAGTCTCTTGCTAATATAACCAACCACTGATTAGATAGTAAAGGCTCCACTCAGAGAAGACTCATTTCGCTAGGATGGATCTAAGTTCGGCTTCAAAAGACTGGATTGGTTGGGAGATACTTCCTCCATTTCAAAAAAGAATGCGTAACAACAACATGAGTACCAAGGAGGCTGCGGCGAGGAATATTTTTACCAACATGGGTGGCAGCATGACCTTATGATTGGACCACCTATGCTTTAGGCGTCATACAGATTTCATCTTTGTATTTCGCCTACTTCTTTTATATTGGCTTGTCATGAGGACTTTGTTGGCTGTGTGCATCTTAGTCATGCAGAGGCCGGGTGTAATGCTTAAACCTTTTAAATAATAAAGCGCCATTTTTCAAAAAAAAAGAGAGTACCAAAGAGGTGTTAAGAGTGTTCTTACGGCTTTATGCATTGACTCATAAAGTTACTAGTCATAAATGCTCGTGTATGAATTGGTTTGCCATGGCTTGATTTCGTAATACAATTGTGATGTGAAAAAAAGATAAAGATCAAGACATGCTCTATTACAAAAAGATTAACCACTCCACTCTTAAGAGAATATGCATATATTTTAGCTTTAGAGGAGAAATATTGACATTGTGACACACATGATGAACACCACTCATCTAATTTGTCCTTAGGAGGAATTGTTGGGTAAAATCTTTCATTTTTCTTTTGCTTTTTATGTGTCAACAACAAAAATAGCATAATTGGAAAGAAATAAAACAATCAAATAAGGTGTTTGTGTGCAGGTACCCGATTTGTTTGGTGAAGCCTTCCCGACAATGGCACCATAAATTCTTATACTACTTATAATAGTGTTGGGATTCCTCGAAGAGTAAGGTGATGTAGTATAGTAGCAGATAGTATTTCCTTCAGTTAAAAACCAAGGCTTATCGAACCAATAGGAGACGGCACACAAACAACTTTAGCAGTACCTGCACACACACACACACAAACAGATTTTTGCACTCAACAAATACAAGGGAATCACTCCCCTTGTTCTTGACAGTTGCAAGTATCAAATATGATAGCAATAGATATAATAAATAAAAATAAAAATAGAAGTAAAAGAAAACAACGAGGAATTATAAGATTTGTTTAAGTACAAAGGTGAATGGACCTGAGGCCATAGCGGTAACTAGAGACACCTCTCTCATAAATAGCATTGGTGGATAAACAAACTACTGTTGCACAACTGACAGAAAAACGCATAGTTATGATAATCATCCATGGCATAATTAATATATAGGCATTACGTCTGCGACAAGTAGACTGTAATCCAACTGCATCTACTACTATTACTTCACACTATCCAGCATGCATATCAAAATATTAAGTTCATGACAAACAGAGTAACACATTAAGCAAGATGACATAATCTAGACATAATAAGATCATGCAATATGTTCAACCCCCTCCCCCCGGGTGGGCCACAAGGCGCACCCTACACACCCCGGGGGCGCGTCCCCCTGCCTTGTGGCTCCCTCGTGCATCATCTGGTCTCCTCTCAAAGCTTGCAGGGTCTCTTTATATTGAGAAAAAATCGTCAAAAAGTTTTGTCGTGTTTGGACTTCGTTTGGTATGAAGTTCCCGCAATACCAAAAACATGCAGAAAATAGGACTGGCACTGGGCAATGAGTTAATAGGTTTGTCCATAAAAATAAATATAAAATGGCATATAAAGTATACGAAAGTGGCAATATAATAGTATGAAACAATAAAAAAATAGATACGTTGAAGATGTATCACACGCCAGCCCGCACGTAGGAAGCAAAGCCGGACAGACAAACCACCCGCAACACGACACAGCTAAGCCAGGCGTGTGCGGGACGGGCCAGCCGCAGCTGGAGATACCATACTCCTAACCATTCAAATGCCGTTTTTTTGCGGGGCATTCAAATGCCGCCTTAGTAAGACACAACATCTTCATCTAGAAAAAAAAAGTGAAAAAAATGATAAGACACTACATGAAGATAAAATAAAGTGAACCAATCTGTATTTGGATGGTTAGAGAAACAGTTGTATCCCCAGCCCACCAGAGTTCAAGTCCTGGTGCTCGCATTATTCCTGGATTTAGTTCAGGATTTTCTGCAATGCATAGGGATAGGATGTGTTGGAAATATGAGCAAATTACTACGAGATTTAATCCGAATGAACACAAGATAAATCATGACAGCAATAGCAGAGATTAAACTAATCATGCGAATTAGCATAGTAGATGAACAGATCACATCTAAGGCACATACTAGAAACATGAATTCTACCACGATCTCGAACAAGA
The DNA here is from genome assembly GCF_018294505.1 of Triticum aestivum. Taxonomy (NCBI): domain Eukaryota; kingdom Viridiplantae; phylum Streptophyta; class Magnoliopsida; order Poales; family Poaceae; genus Triticum; species Triticum aestivum. The sequence continues at coordinate 528,244,951 of NC_057809.1, read as the reverse complement.
AGGATGGAATCACGTACGGTGCAGCGGGAGCAGCACCGCAGGCGTTTACGTTGTCGCCCATGTCGTCGAGGATGAGGTTGCCAAGGTCGGGGAAGAAGTCGTCGTTCGCGAAGTCGTCGCTGCCAGCAGTCGCGCGAGTGCACTCCCCAAAAACCTGATCGCCCCTCTCCCGTACATGATCACGAGAGGCGGGGTTCGGGAGGCCTACTGTCCCTTCTCCCGGTGCACGCCGAAATGAGGGATGGAGAAGACTTTCTTGGCGGTGCAATGATCTGGAACGGTGGTGAGAAACCATACGAAGCGGTGGCGTCTAGGGTAGACATCTGCCTGACTATATAGTGCGGAACGGGTAGGTCGTGGGAGTAAACCCCACGTCCGAGTCATCACGATCCAAAAGAATCGGAAACGGTTCAGTAATTAACGTGTCCGTTAATTATTAATTAATGACTCATTAATTTTTTCCCGAGCAGCAAAAATATAGACAACGTGCATAGCTTTGTCCTTCGCTCAATTCCGCAACCTGCATCGCGTCATGACGAGGCGTGGCGAGGCGAGGCGAGCGAGGAGGAGGAGGAGTGCGCGTGTAGGTCTTCTCTTCTCATGCTCATACAAGTGGTAGAAGAGCTCACCTTATAAAGAGGTGCAACTCTCTCTCAACTTTCGAGGTGGGACTAAACTTTTGTCTCACTCACTCCACTCACATGTGTGCATGAATGAGCCAAGAGAATTTCAGAATTTTAGTTGGGCTTTGGGCCAAAGGCCTACTAGCAAAATTCCAACAATCCCCCCCCCACAAAGTCTCATTGGCACATCTCATCATTTAGTTCCAAAACATTGTTTATATACCGGTGCTTAGTGGAGACTGTGAAGTTAAACTTCCACTTAGAGTTTTATGCTATACTAGATCACAACTTGAATAGTGGACTATGCCTTGCAATACAAGTTTTCCGCGAAACTAGTTTCATACAAATTCTTGATCGATATTGGGCTGCCGCAAGGCTTCCCCGTGGGTGGAGCGTATACATCATACTTCAGGACCTTTCATGAATTTATTAGAGAACACCCAATTCTCACAGACTGCGACGTTAACAGTCAAATTCATATAGATGTGTTCCTCAAGAGATGCTCTGCAGGACAACATCTCTGCTTACTCAAATAAGCCACTTGGAACACATTAAGATAAATATCAACCTTCCATGCAGATCAGGAGAGTATTGCATCTTCACGGAGTGGAATAATTAAAATAGGGATACTCTCCTCTCACCTGACCAATAGCTTGTCTCCCACTTCTACTTCACGGGATCTCCGATCACATAGAGTGGGTTACCACTATGGACAACTCATGCGGTGGGTCTCAAGCCCATCTTCATCGATGCATTATCTATCACATTACGTGATAGACCCTTTGTGAAGGGATCTGCCAAGTTTTTCGACATTTGGATATAATCCAACGTAATAACTCCGGAGTTCCTCAATTTTCTGACAGATTTTAGTTTCCTCTTCACATGTCTTGAGGACTTCATATTGTCCTTAAAACTGTTTATCTTGACGATCACAATTTGATTATCACAGTTCATCAAGATAGGGGGTATTGGTTTTTCAACCATAGATAAGTCCATCAAGAGCTCACGAAGCCACTCTGCTTCAACAGTGGCAGTGTCTAATGCTGTGAGTTCTGCTTCCATAGTTGACCTTGTTAAGATGGTCTGCTTGCAAGACTTCCAGGAAACAGCGCCACCACCAAGTGTAAAAACATAACCACTTGTGGTCTTAATCTCATCAGCATCAGATATCCAGTTTGAGTCACTATAACCCTCCAGTACCCTTGGATACCCGGTGTAGTGAATCCCATAGATCGCGGTGCCTTTCAAATAGCGCATAACTCTCTCAAGCGCATGCCAATGATCATCTCCCAGTTTTGACACAAACCAACTCAGCTTGCTCACAACAAAAGAGATGTCAGGCCTTGTGGCACTCGCCAAATACATAAGCGAGCCAATAATCTGAGAATACCTCAGTTGATCTCTAGCAATCCGTCAGTTCTTTCGAAGCAACACACTAGCATCATATGGAGTTGGAGAAGGCGTGCAGTCGCTATACCCAAAACGACTCAAGATCTTTTCCACATAGTGAGATTGAAGCAGTGTGGTCCCACCATTCTCATCTCTCAACAGCTTGATGTTTAAGATAACATCAGCTACTCCTAAATCCTTCATATCAAAGCAGCGAGATAAGAAATCCTTAACCTCCTTGATTAAATCAAGTTTGGTTTCAAAGATCAGTATGTCATCGACATACAGACAAAGAATAACTCCTTCGCCCCCACCATAGCGATAGTACACGCACTTGTCACCATCGTTTACTACAAAGCCGACAACAGTTAATGTTCTTTTCGAACTTCTCATGCCACTCCTTAGGAGCTTGTTTGAGGCCATATAAAGACTTTAATAACTTGCACACCTTTCCTTCCTGACCAGGTACTACTACAAAACCATCTGTCTGATCCATATAAATTTCCTCCTTTAACTCTCCATTGAGGAAAGCTGTCTTAACGTCCATTTGATGAACGAGAAGACCATGTGAGGCAGCCAGTGATAGTAGCACCTGAATTGTGGTCAGTCTAGCCACGGGTGAGTAAGTATCAAAGAAGTCTTCACCTTCTTTCTGGGTATAACCCTTGGCCACAAGCCGTGCCTTGTACTTTTCAATCGTACCATCAGGTCTAAGCTTCTTCTTGAACACCCACTTACATCCTACAAGGTTTGCACCCATAAGGACGGTCAGTGATCTCTCAGGTACCATTAGCTAAGATGGAATCCATCTCGCTACGTACAACTTCCTTCCAGTAGTCAGCATCAGGAGATGCATAGGCTTCTGAAATAGTTCTGGCTGTGTCATCCACGAGGTACACAATGAAATCATCACCAAAGGACTTTGCAGTCCTCTGTCTCTTACTCCTCACAAGAGTTTCATTGTCACCCTCAACAGGATTCTCAACGTGTTCCATGATCCATCACAATGGTGGGTTCAGGAATTACAGCGAATTACTCACTAGATGGAGTAGGTATCTCCTGATTTGATGAACTCGACATATCCTTCATAGGAAATATGTCCTCAAAGAAAGTTGCATCATTCGATTCCATAATCGTACCAACATGCATGTCGGATACCTCAGATTAATAAAGTTGCATCATTCGACCCCAGAAGAACACAATCCACGGTTTTTGGTCCAAGCTTGCGCTTCTTGGGAATTGGTATATTGATTTTCGCCAAACAACCCCAAGTACATAGGTAAGAGAGTTTTAATCTTTTCCTTTCCCATTCCTCAAATGGAGTCATGGTCTTATGCTTTGTGGGAACTCGGTTTAGGACATGGCACACAGTCATTAGTGCCTCCCCCCACCATTCCTTGGAAAGACCCGATGTGTCTAACATGGTGTTAACCATATCAATTAGAGTTCGGTTCTTTCTTTCGGCTACCCCATTTGACTGAGGTGAGTAGGGAGGCGTCCTCTCATGGATTATACCATATTCCGCACAAAACAGATCAAATTCATTGGAAAAATACTCTCCTCCACGATCGGACCTAAGCCGTTTAATTTTTCAATCAAGTTGGTTCTCTGCCTCAACTTTATAGTTTTTGAAGAAATTTAAAGCCTCATCTTTTGATTTCAGAAGATACACATAACAATATCTAGTGGAGTCATCAATCAACGTCATGAAGTATCTCTTTTCACCTTTTTTCAACACGCCATTCATCTCATAAAGATCAGAATATATAAGCTCTAGTGGCGCCAAGTCTCTTGCCTCTGCAGTTTTATGGGACTTGCGAGGTTGCTTAGCTTGCACACATACTTGGCACTTAGAGCCTTTGACAATAGAGATTTTCAGAATTAAATTCATATTGGCTAGCCGCGTCATGCAACCAAAGTTAATGTGACAAAGCCGTGAATGCCAAATATCAAACTCATTATTGTGGCAAACATTATTAATAACTTTAGTGCAAATATCTGATAAAGACAGACGGAACAAGCCTCTGCTCTCATAGTCTTTTCCAACAAATTGTCCATATTCAGAAATTACAACTTTATTGGATCCGAAAGCCAACTTAAAACCATCTCGACATAAACGGAAACCGCTAACGAGATTTTTATTAATGGACGACACATGATGAACGTTCTTCAAACGCACGGTCTTCCCCGAACTAAACTTCAGATCGACCGTACCCACACCTCGAACGATGGCATGTGACCCGTTCCCCATCAGCACGGGAGAAGTCCCTGTGACCTAGTAAGAAGAAAACATGGAGGCATCAGCACAAACATGTACATTGGCACCGATGTCAATTAACCAATTAGGAGATTGAAATACTGAAAGGATGGTAGGAAGAACACCGTACCCAGAATCTTTCATATCAGTATCACCGATGACAACATTAGCGGACTTGCCGCTCTTCTCATGTTCGCGCTCCTCAAAGTGGTTAGGACACTTCGGAGCCCAATGATTAGGATCACCGCAGACATGGCAAAGTCCCTTCCCTTTCTTATGAGAATTCTTTTTGAAGTTGATAGAATGTGACGGCTTGTTCTTTGTATCAAACTTGCCTTTGCCCTGAGTTTTGTTCTTGTTATTTTTGAACTTGTTGGGATGGAAGTTCTTCTTCTGTACCATGTGGGCACTATAAGCTCCCTCAGCAACTCGAGCACATGTGTCCTTTGCTCTCATTCTCTTCGACATCAAGAGTACCAATGAGATCCGCAACGGAAAACTCCTGCCTCTTGTGTTTCAGGAAAGTAGCAAAATTGTTCCACGAAGGTGGAAGCTTAACAATGATGCCTCCGGCAACAAATTTGTTCGGCAACACACACTTGAAGTACTCAAGTTCTTTTGCGAGCGACTGTATCTCATGAGCCTGCTGTACAACAGAGCGCTCATCAGTCATCTTTTAGTCATAGAATTGCTCCATGACGTATAACTCGCTGTCGATGTCCAAGGCACCAAACTTGGCCTCGAGCGCAGCCCACATGTCCTTGCCGTTGTCAAACGACATATACGAATCCACAATGAAGTCATCAAGAATACTCAGAAGAGCGCCTTTAAAGAGAGTATCGATCTTCTCAAAAGCTTCCAGCTGTGCTGGATTAAGATCGCCCTCAGGCTTGCCCTTGGTGGCGTCATAGCAGCCCATGGTCTGAAATCAGTAGACTGCTCTCGTGCGCCACCTCTTATATTGCGCCCCCTTAAAGGCAGGCGGCTTCAGATGCGTAGCAAAACCACTCGGAGTAAATTGCGTATAATCAGGTTTTTGGATTGTTGAAAATATGAGCAAATTACTACGGGATTTAATTCGAATGAACATAAGATAAATCATGACAGCAATAGCAAAGATTAAACTAATATGCGAACTAGCATAGTAGATGAACAGATCACATCTAGGACACATACTAGAAATATGAATTCTACCACGATCTCGAACAGGAAGGATAGAATCACGTACGGTGCTGCGGGAGCAGCACCGCCGGTGTTGACGTTGTCGCCCATGTTGTCGAGGATGAGGTTGCCGAGGTCGGGGAAGAAGTCATCGTTCGCGAAGTCGTCGCTGCCAGCAGTCGCGTGAGTGCGCTTCCCAAAAACTTGATCGCCCCTCTCCCGTACATGATCACGAGAGGCGGGGTTCCGGAGGCCTGCTGTCCCTTCTCCCGGTGCACGCCGAAATGAGGGATGGAGAAGACTTGCTTGGCGGCGCAATGATCTGGAACGGTGGTGAGAAACCATACGAAGCGGTGGCGGCTAGGGTAGACGTCTGCCTGACTATATAGTGCGGACCGGGTAGGTCGTGAGAGTAAACCCCACGTCCGAGTCATCACGATCCAAAAGAATCGGAAACGGTTCAGTAATTATTGCGTTAATTATTAATTAATAACTCATTAATTTTTTTCCGAGCAACAAAAATATAGACAACGTGCATAGCTCTGTCCTCGGCTCAATCCCGCAACCCGCCTCGCGTCGCGGCGAGGCGAGGCGTGGTGAGGAGGACCGCGTGTGTAGGTCTCCTCTTCTCATGCTCATACAAGTGGTAGAAGAGCTCACCTTATAAAGATGTGCAACTCTCTCTCAACTTTCGGGGTGAGACTAAACTTTAGTCTCACTCACTCCACTCACATGTGTGCATGAATGGGCCAAGATAATTTCAAAATTTTAGTCGGGCTTTGGGACAAAGGCCTACTAGCAAAATTCCAACAAGATGTGTGTGTTCATAGGGGTTAATGTATGTGCGTATGTATGAGCGCTTGTGTTTGTACCGTGTTAAAAAAGATAGATAAAATAAGCATTTCCGTTATGTAAAATAACCTAGATGCACGGTTGCCCAGCCGATATATCGGCGTCAACCTTTTCCGATACCCAGCCGTCAGGCGGTAGGTGCCGGGTCACCGGCGCCGTGCAGAGCCCGGGGAGGGACACCACCATATGAGCGTATCAGCGTCCCGCCGGCTTGCTTGGATCACTTGGCACACACGCACGCGCGCCGGACCGACAGACATGCCCGGCGGGACGGCGATGTGCCGGAAGTGGTGGGCTTCGGGTAAAGCTGACGTGCCGCCGTTCCATCGGCGTCGGTCGGTCTCTCTCCTCTCTTGAGAAAGCTAGTAGCTTGCTAGCTGCCCCCACATCTGCTGATCGTTGCAGCAGTATTGCATGCACCCGCGTTACGCGAATGTTTTTTCCCGTCGGCGTCGTTCGTCACCATGACCTCAGCATGGCGTAATCGCCATGTCACTTCTTTGTGTCCATATTAATTTGCGTAGGAAGCTAGGCGCGTGTCAGTGAATGATCTACACATTCATTGTGATCACGAGATGTGATCAGGCCATTTATCCCTTTTCTATGTACATTTTCTTTTTCAGAATGATTTGATTCTTAGGGCCTGTTTGGTTTCAATAAGTCACCTGACTTATAAGTCAGGTGACTTAAAATCAGTAACTTATAAAACACGCTTGTTTGGTTGTCATCTGACTTATAAGTCATTTGAGCACACTTTTTCACTTTGTTTTTTAATGTAAAGGTAATGGAACCCATGTAAAAGGGGTGACTTATAAGTTTTAAGTTGGGGTGGAGCAACTTATAACTTATAAGTTGGGGTGACTTATAAGTTGGGTCCATTGGGCAAAATAAGTCACTTTTTGCACTTTTCGACTTATAAGTTGGTGACTTATTTGGAACCAAACAAGGCCTTATTGTTGACTGGCATTCAGTTTGAAGCAATACACACACACACACACACACACACACACACACATACTAGCACATATGCCCGTGCGTTGCAACGAGAAAAATTAATGTTTTATGCAAGTATAATGTCTCACAACACCGGATTCACTATGAAAAAAGAATGCTTCAACGCTCCTTCTACAAAATGAACATAAAAAATACTATGCAATTTAGCCGTGTTCATATTTTTTTGTTGGGCATAATCTCCCACTAATTCCATCTAAGTATAATCCTTTCTTTAGTTACCGTGACGTCCTCACCCGTTTTAGACGGGAATCAAATCCTTCCTTCTCTAATTTAATATCCCCAACACATTGAAGCATACATAGCCTTCTTTTTAACTATCCTACCTTTTTACCTCAAGTCCTTCCTTTAATTAGCATCATCTATTTGAAAATTCTATTTATTAAGACCACAATCTTTCTTTTAATTAGTCCACCGGTTTACCCAAAGTCCTTTTTTAATTAGCCATATCCGTTTAAATATTTTATTTAAGCCCACAATCCTTTCTTTAATTAGCTCATTTGCTTAAACACGAGGACCGTCACTCATATATTTAGAGCGAGTTGGGATTTAGTAAATGTGAATGACCCATAGGTTGTTGCATCGAAGATCTAGACAGGAGGTCCTGTTTAAATTCCTATAATGTTAATTTTGACCTAATTATTTTTCACGAACTCTATGAAGCCCATAAAAGGCCCATCGAAATGAAAAGGACTGAACCAAACCAAGAATATCAAGTCCCTTTTTTAATTAGCCACATCCGTTTAAATACTTTATAAGTCCACAATCCTTTCTTTAATTAGCTCATTTGCTTAAACACGAGGACTGTCACTCATATATTTAGAGCGAGTTGGGATTTAGTAAATGTGAATGACCCATAGGTTGTTGCATCGAAGATCCAGATAGGAGGTCCTGTTTAAATTCCCATAATGTTAATTTTGACCTAATTATTTTTCACGGACTCTATGAAGCCCATAAAAGGTCCATCGAAATGAAAAGGACTGAATCAAACCAAGAATATCTATTCTCTTTAATAGTTGGACTGAACCAAACCAAGAATACATATTCCCTTTAATAGTAGGTATAGAGTATAGATATAGATTCCCTTTAATAGTTGGACTGAATCAAATCAAGAATACCTATTCCCTTTAATAGTAGGTATATATATATATACAGGGGCGGATCTGGGCCCCAGGCCCTCAGGGCCCACGCCCGGGGCGTGGCCTTTTTGTTTATTTATTACCTAGCTATATTTTTTAATGGGCCGGGGGTTTAGCCCAACACACAGCCAGGGCCCAGGCCAGCTTCTCCATCTTTGCACTCGCACACAGCCCAGGACCCAGGTCGCCCAGACCTAGCGACGCACACGCACGCCCGGAACTGCAGCGAGTTCCAGTGCGCAGCCGCCGACACATACGCACGCCCGGAACTCGCCCGCTCGCCGCCTCTCTGCCTCTCTCTGCACGCCAGCTTTGCTCCGGGATCCGGCCTCTCCTGCCCTTGTTTCCGCATGTCCGCCACGCTCAACTACAGTGCAGGGAGTCCCAAACTCAGGACTGGCCAGACCTGGACTGGCTGCAGGATTGGTAATGGATGTGGATGTGCATTGTGCTACTGCCTTGCTGCTGTTGTTAAATTTTTGTAGATTGAACATTTTTTTATCTGCTTACTATAATGTGTTTATTTGCTCCTGCAGTACTGCTCAGGTTATTGTTGTTACTGCTGTCAAACATCCAATTTCACTAAGTTTTTAACTTTGTACAATATTAGTTGTTTCATTTGATGTTTATGTCTTCTCATATGAAATTTTCCTGTTGATTTCTCTAAGGTGTTGCTCTTTTCCACCGTTATGGAAGACATTGATGAAGCAAGCCATTGATTTGATATTCTTTTTTACTGCATATACTCTAAGCATTGAGCTTAAATTCTAAATTTTTGGTGCAATTGGGCCATATTGGAGGTAGCTATAGCTTGATGGACATTATATATATAATGTGTGATGCGAACCAATCTGTGATTGGATGGTTAGAGGGATTGTGGTATCCTCAGCCCACTAGGGTTCAAATGCTTAAAAAAAGTATGTGATGTTGGGTGACGGGTAACCTTTTTCCAGACAGATGAAATCATGGAATGCATTTTTTTGTATTATTCATGTAAGTACATCGCAAATAATGTGCGACGTGAGGAGATGAGGCCGAGAGCCCCATGTCCATGTTTATGTACCACCACCTCCACCCTGCTTTTCTTTTCTTGAACAGGACAATGCACCTGCCAACACGCTCAGCTTGGCGCGGAGGCGAGACACGTGTCACGCCGAGGGCCTCAGCTTGGCCCCCGGTGGAGCCTGATGGCAACACATGACACACCCGCACTACTACACTTTTGAGCAAACTCATCGATCAGCATATAGATAGATGTGCATCTTCGGGCTAACTGGCCAATAGGAGCTCGACAATTCAAGCAATATTGCATGCCCCTCTAAACTTGGCGCCACTAATTAGATATATACACACACACATACTCCTTGTCCTTGGAGATATACATTTGCATGTCGTCGATGTCGATGATCTGTAAAGAAAAGCAGCAGGCCACATCATTCACATCTCGAGCGCTCTGCAAAGGATAGCACGATGCGGCCAGCCGGAGAGAATGTGGATGATGTTGATCGATCGACAACCTATGATGCTCGAAAATACGCCACACATGCACGCATCGATAGCCGTGGCGAGCGCGATCATGGCGTGTGTCAGGCGGGCTGCCGGCGACGAGCGGCCGGCATGGCACCAGGTGGCTGGCGGCGGCCGAAGCGGCGGTCCTCCACCGCGCGCGCTCTCTCTCTCCCATGGCCCCGGGGGGGCTCACGCGCACACTGTCACTGCACAGCGCAGGCGGAAAAGGGCCGATCGCTGGCCGGCCTTTCTCTACGGGCATGCAAAAATAAAGCGCCGCGGCGGGCATGTGTCAAACGCTGCAATGATGCGACAACGAGCTCGGATCTAATCGTGGCCGGGATCCTGGGCCACGCCGCATCGCAATTCACAGGCCTCTCTGCCCTTTTCCCTTTTGTTTCTTTCTACTACTGTTTCTGCTACTACTAGCAAGCAAGATGATGCATCCATGGAGAAGCTGGGTTGTATTGGTAGAAGAAAGTGAGAGTGCGAGGTTTTGGGTGGAACCGTGCGCTGTGGTTGCCTGCGCCCAAAGGTGGCTGCCGTCTTTCATGGGGCGGTGCTCGCTCATCCTTAATTTTGCCGTGCCAGTCCGACCGGTGTCCTCCGTCCCACCCAACGACTCCTCCCCTAGCTTAGATAGTGTTAACTAATCACCGGTATGATTAAAGTGCACACAAGTGACCACCGACGAGTTCAGTCAACTGCATAACTTGCCACATCCTTCCTCCTTTTACCTTTCATTCGCATATTAGTTTTATCTTGAGTTAAGCTTTTCAAAACTTGGCTAAATTTATGTTCTTGAAACAAACTTTTGCCAAGCTTTACATATAAAGCTCAAACGGCCGGACAACTACAAAGTAATGAAAAAAAAAAACCCTCATAGAAGCTGGTGTTTTTTCCTATAAACTGGACCAGACTTCAGTAAGATTGACTAGGTATAAGTTGAAAAATCACGGCTGATAATACTGAATAAATGTAATAACATATTTCATGTTGAATATAATGGTATTGATTTGGTATTGTGCAAGCTGATATTGTCCAATAAACTTGACAAAAACTTCAAGAAGTTTGATTTAAGACAAGTCCAATATAATACTATGGAAAGTAAAAAAGAAACGAAGGAAATATCCAGGCCAAATAAAGAGGAGAAGGGAATACAAAATTACTGACATACTAGTAGTAGTAATTTCGACCAAACAACATCACTTGTATGTGCACGTTGTTAGAACATCTACATCTGGGCGCCTCAAACCTCCATAATATGCCCGAGCAGAGGGATTGATCACTAACTTTTTTTTTGAAAAGGGGAACATCCCGGCCTCTTCATCAGAATGATGCATACGGCCACGATTGATCACTAACTGGTAAAAAAAAGGATCCAGACGGGTGTTGGGGAACGTTGCATGAAAAACAAAAACAAAATCTACGCACATGCAAGATCTATCCATGGAGATGCATAGCAACAAGAGGGGAGAGTATGTCTACGTACCCTCGTAGACCGTAAAACAGAAGTGTTTAACAACGCGGTTGATGTAGTCGAACACCTTCGCGATCCAACCAATCAAGTACCGAACGTACGGCACCTCTGCGTTCAGCACACGCTCAGCTCGATGACGTTCTCGCCTTCTTGATCCAGCAAGACGGGCGAAGTAGTAGCTGAGTTCCGGCAGCACGACGGCGTGGTGACGGTGATGGTGAACTTGTTTCCACAGGGCTTCGCCATGCACTTCGAAAAAACTGGGCGGAGGACTAAACTGTGGAGAAGGGCGCCACACACGGCTAAGAGATTGTCGTGGGTTGGTGTGGCGCCCGGGAGGCAGTTAGGAGGCGCCCCAAGGGTGTCCGGCCGCCCCCCTTGGGCTCCTGCCCTCTAGCGCCCTCCCCCTTCCTTGTTTGCCTGAGGGGGGGGGGCAGGAGGGGGTGCCCCCCCTTTCCTTCCTCTTAGGTGGAGGGAAGGAAAGAGGGACTAGCCCTCCCTCCTTTCCATCCATAGGGCCGACGGCCAAGGGAGGGGCGCGCCAGCCCATTGTGGGCTGGTGTGTCCCCCCCTCTTGGCCCATAAGACCCATTAACCTTCTGGGGCTTCTCGGAACCCCTTCCGGTGATCCGATGACTACCCGACACACTCCGAAACCTTTTCGGTGACCAAATAGCATCGTCCTATATATCAATCTTTACCTCCGGACCATTCTGAAGCTCCTCGTCATGTCCGTGATCTCATCCGGGGCTCCGAACAACATTCGTTCACCAAATCACATAACTAATATAATACTATATCATCAACGAACGTTAAGGATGCGGATCCTACGGGTTCAGGAATGATGTAGACATGACCGAGACGCCTCTTCGGTCAATAACCAATAGCGGAACCTGGATGCCCATATTGGTTCCTACATATTCTAAGAAGATCTTTATCGGTCGTACGTTTATGACAACATATGTAATTCCCTTTGTCCGTCGGTATGTTAGTTGCCCGAGATTCGATCGTCGGTATCTCCATACCTAGTTCAATCTCATTACTGACAAGTCTCTTTACTCATTTCGGAATACATCATCTCGTAACTAACTCCTTAGTCACTTTGCTTGCATGCTTCTTGTGATGTTGTATTACCAAGAGGGCCCAGAGATACCTCTCCGATATACGGAGTGACAAATCCCAATCTTGATTCATGCCAACTCAATAGACATGTTCGGATATACCTGTAGAGCATCTTTATGATCATCCAGTTACGTTGTGACATTTGATAGCACACAAGGTATTCCTCCGGTATCCGGGAGTTGCATGATCTCATGGTCAAAGGAATATGTATTTGACATTAAGAAAGCGATAGCAATAAACTGAACGATCAGATGCTGAGCTAATGGATGGGTCTTGTCCATCACATCGTTCTCCTAATGATGGAATCCCGTTATCAAGTGACAACACATGCCCATGGTTAGGAAACCTTAACCATCTTTGATCAACGAGCTAGTCTAGTAGAGGCTCACTAGGGACACGGTATTTGTTTATGTATCCACACATGTTTTTAAGTTTCCAATCAATACAATTCTAGCATGAATAATAAACCTTTATCATGAATAAGGAAATATAATAATAACAACTTTATTATTGCCTCTAGGGCATCTTTCCATCAACAGGCTCCTCATACTGGCCCTAAATGCCTGGGCTGACCAACATCCCTCATATCCAGTTCAAATCTAGGGTGGATATAGGTACACCTCGGCGCGGCTGCCACTTCAGACCAGACGGTCCGACCCTACCCCCAATTGCACCAAATCCTCTCCCCCACCTAGCCGATTCGACCTATTCCTCTCCTCTCTTCTCCTTCCTCCGCGCCGACCCTCCCCTAGCTCCGCCGCCGTACTGAGCCCTCGATGCCGCCAGCACCGCCACAACATTCCTCCCATCCATTCTCGTCACCACGAACATTGTCACCGCCCGGATGCCACCGCGGTACGTTCGGCAAACCCCGGACTACACCTTGCCCTCTAAGTGTTTGACACATTGTCCGACAAGTTTTTGGTGATTGTTTCATAGGCAAAATGATGAATTCCAATGGTTCGTCTGGTGAGAAGTATGGACAAACAAAGCTTGGTGAAATGATTCAAAATGAGTTCTTCAGTTCGTCGGGCGAAGAGCATGAACAAACAAATCTTGATGAAATGATGCAAAATGAGTTCTTCGATTCGTCGGATTCGGACGAAGAAGCCGAAATGATCATGAGCATGTGTATCCAATAGGAAATGGACCGAGAGGTGGATCACATTCTCAAATTCAAGGGCTCGATCAAAGGAAGATGAATTCTGAACTGGGATAGGGTCTCTGGAGCACGGCTACTCTACAATGACTGCTTTACTCCCAACCCAACATTCACTAATGACCCATGGTTTCATCGACGGTTTTGTATGCGCAGACCATTGTTCTTTTGCGTTGTGGAAGGAGTGGAGGCACACGATCCCTACTTCAAGATCACCGGGGAGTTGTGGACAACTATCATTCTCTGCTAAGCAGAAATGCACAATTGCTTTGAGGATGCTTGCACATGGTGTCGTCGCCGATGTAGTTGGTGCAATGGTCTGGAAGAGGGATATCACATGCCTAAAGACCACTGCCAAGTTTGTCCGTGTCGTAGTGTAGGTGTTTGAACCAGATTACCTAAGAGAACCAAATATGTAGGATACAGAATAGTTGTTGGCTATTGTAGAGGCAAAAGGTTTCCCAGGTATACTCGGTTCAATTGATTGCATGCACTGGCAATAGAAGAACTGCCCCAAAATTTTGCACATATGCGGACCCACAATAAAACCAAAAAGGAAATGTTTGAATTGTGCACTTCAAATAAATTTTATGTTCGAACTATGTGTTTTTGCAACCAACAAATGTTATTTACATGCAACATTCATACGTATCATGGACGTGCATGAATTTGTGAGATCGGATTTGAGGTGTGTGGTGGGCGGCCAAGACATATGAGGGGCTATCCGATGCTATCTGCGGGTTTGCCCGGACACGTCCGTGGACGTATAGGGTACGAATTTGCATGTCTAGTTTTAGATGCTCTTACTCCAATAAAAGATGCTGGAGTACCCACCTCTGTGGGTGTCTCGTGGCCAAAGAGGCCCTCTGAGTCGTTCGTTTCCGGGTGGCTTGCTGCGGAAGCCTCACGGGGCGGCTCGATGCCGTTTGATCTACCCGGATGGCACGCCCCCGGCCAACCTGGCTGGCAATCCATGACAGGTGGACCATGCGGGCGCACTCGGGCCACTGTTATTGGACAACATCGAGAGCTCCCTCAATGTCCCTATCGCGTGCTGTCCCGTGCACGACAGGAAAGCCAGACCCACCTGTTGGTGGCCTCTGGTGTTGGGGAACGCAATATTTCAAAACATTTACCTACGATCATGCAAGATCTATCTAGGAGATGCATAGCAACGGGAGGGGAGAGTGTGTCTACGTACCCTCGTAGACTGAAAGCGGAAACGTTTAGTAACGCGGTTGATGTAGTCAAACGTCTTCGTGATCCAACCGATCCAAGTACCGAACGTACAACACCTCCGCGATCATCACACGTTCAGCTCGGTGACGTCCCTTGAGCTCTTGATCCAGTTGAGGCCGAGGGAGAGTTCCGTCAGCACGACGGCGTGGTGACGGTGATGATGAAGTTTACCGGCGCAGGGCTTCGCCTAAGCACTACGACGATATGACCGAGGTGTGTAACTGTGGAGGGGGTACCGCACATGGCTAAGAGAAACTTTTGTGTGTATTTGGGGTGCCCCCCTCCCATGTATATAAAGGGGGGAGGAGAGGTGGCCGACCATAGGAGGGGGCGCGCCATGGGGGAAGTCCCACTTGGACTCCCGGTCCAAGTAGGATTTGGCCCCCCCCCCCCCCCGAACCATTCTGGTGTCTGAATTTAGCCTTCCAATATATGAATCTTTATTTCTCGACCATTTCGAGACTCCTCATCATGTCCGTGATCTTATCCGGGACTCCGAAAAAACTCTGGTTCATCAAAACACGAAACTCATAATACAAATCGTCATCGAACATTAAGCGTGCAAACCCTACGGGTTCGAGAACTATGTAGACATGACCGAGACACATCTCCGGTCGATAACCAATAGCGGAACCTGGATGCTCATATTGGCTCCTACATATTCTACGAAGATCTTTATCGGTCAAACCGCATGACAACATACGTTGTTCCCTTTTGTCATCGGTATGTTACTTGCCCGAGATTCGATCGTCGGTATCATCATACCTAGTTCAATCTTGTCATCGGCAAGTCTCTTTACTCGTTCCGTAATACACCATCTCGCAACTAACTCATTAGTCACATTGCTTGCAAGGCTTAGGTGATGTGCATTACCGAGAGGGCCCAGAGATACCTCTCCGATACACGGAGTGACAAATCCTAATCTCGATCTATGCCAACTCAACAAACACCATCGGAGACACCTGTAGAGCATCTTTATAATCACCCAGTTACGTTGTGACGTTTGATAGCACACAAGGTGTTCCTTCGGTATTCGGGAGTTGCATAATCTCATAGTCCGAGGAACATGTATAAGTCATGAAGAAAGCAATAGCATAAAAACTAAACGGTCATTATGCTAAGCTAACGGATGGGTCTTGTCCATCCATCATTCTCTAATTATGTGATCCCGTTCATCAACTTACAACACATGCCTATGGCTAGGAAACTTAACCATCTTTGATTAACGAGCTAGTCAAGTAGAGGCATACTAGGGACACTCTGTTTGTCTATGTATTCACACATGTACTAAGTTTCCGGTTAATACAATTCTAGCATGTATAATAAACATTTATCATGATATAAGGAAATATAAATAACAACTTTATTATTGCCTCTAGGGCATATTTCCTTTAGTCTCCCACTTGCACTAGAGTCAATAATGTAGATTACATAGTGATGATGCAAACACCCATGGAGTCTTGGTGCTGATCATGTTTTGCTCGCGAGAGAGGCTTAGTCAACGGGTCTACAACATTCAGATTCGTATGTATCTTGCAAATCTCTATGTCTCCCTCCTTGACTTGATCGCGGATGGAATTGAAGCTTCTCTTGATGTGCTTGGTTCTCTTGTGAAATCTGGATTCCTTTGCCAAGGCAATTGCACCAGTATTGTCACAAAAGATTTTCATTGGACCCGATGCACTAGGTATTACACCTAGATCGGATATGAACTCCTTCATCCAGACTCCTTCATTTGCTGCTTCCGAAGCAGCTGTGTATTCCGCTTCACACGTAGATCCCGCCACGACACTCTGCTTAGAGCTATGCCAACTGATAGCTCCACCATTCAATAAAAATACGTATCCGGTTTGTGACTTAGAGTCATCCGGATCAGTGTCAAAACTTGCATCGACGTAACTGTTTACGACGAGCTCTTTGTCACCTCCATAAACGAGAAACATATCCTTAGTCCTTTTCAGGTATTTTAGGATGTTCTTGACCACTGTCCAGTGATCCACTCCTGGATTACTTTGGTACCTGCCTGCTAAACTAATAGCAAGATACACATCAGGTCTGGTACAAAACATTGCATACATGATATAACCTATGGCTGAGGCATAGGGAATGACTTTCATTTTCTCTCTATCTTCTGCAGTGGTCGGGCATTGAGTCTGACTCAACTTTACACCTTGCAACACAGGCAAGAACCCTTTCTTTGACTGATCCATTTTGAACTTCTTAAAATCTTTATCAAGGTATGTGCTTTGTGAAAGTCCAATTAAGCGTCTTGATCTATCTCTATAGATCCTGATGCCTAATATATAAGCAGCTTCACCGAGGTCTTTCATTGAAAAATTCTTATTCAAGTATCCTTTTATGCTATTCAGAAATTCAGTATCATTTTCGATCAATAATATGTCATCCATATATAATATCAGAAATGCTACAGATCTCCCACTCACTTTCTTGTAAATACAGGCTTCTCCAAAAGTCTGTATAAAACCATATGCTTTGATCACACTACTAAAGCCTATATTCCAACTCCGAGAGGCTTGCACCAGTCCATAAATGGATCGCTGGAGCTTGCACACTTTGTTAGCACCTTTTGGATCAACAAAAACTTTTTGTTGCATATACAACTCTTCTCTAAGATATCCATTAAGGAATGCTGTTTTGACATCCATTTGCCAAATTTCATAATCATAAAATGCGGCAATTGCTAACATGATTCGGACAGACTTAAGCATCGCTACAGGTGAGAAGGTCTCATCGTAGCCAACTCCTTGAACTTGTCGAAAAACTTTTGCAACATTCGAGCTTTCTAGACAGTAACATTACCGTCAGCGTCAGTATTCTTCTTGAAGATCCATTATTCTCTATTGCTTGCCGATCATCGGGCAAGTCAACCAAAATCCACACTTTGTTCTCATTAATGGATCCCAACTCAGATTTCATGGCTTCAAGCCATTTCACGGAATCTGGGCTCATCATCGCTTCCTCATAGTTCATAGGTTCGTCATGGTCAAGTAACATGACCTCTAGAACAGGATTACCGTACCACTCTGGTGCGGATCTTACTCTGCTTGGCCTACGAGTTCGGTAGTAACTTGATCAGAAGTTTCATGATAATCATCATTAGCTTCCTCACTAATTGGTGTAGGAATCACTGTGTGACGCCCCCGATTCAATCGTACACTAATCATGCACGCAAATGTGTACGATCAAGATCAGGGACTCACGGGAAGATATCACAACACAACTCTAAAACATAAATAAGTCATACAAGCATCATAATACAAGCCAGGGGCCTCGAGGGCTCGAATACAAGTGCTCGATCATAGACGAGTCAGCGGAAGCAACAATATCTGAGTACAGACATAAGTTAAACAAGTTTGCCTTAAGAAGGCTAGCACAAACTGGATACAGATCGAAAGAGGCGCAGGCCTCCTGCCTGGGATCCTCCTAACTACTCCTGGTCGTCGTCAGCGGGCTGCACGTAGTAGTAGACACCTCCGGTGTAGTAGGGGTCGTCGTCGACGGTGGCGTCTGGCTCCTGGACTCCAGCATCTGGTTGCGACAACCAGAAAGAAAGGAAAGGGGGAAAAAGGGGGGAGAAAGCAACCGTGAGTACTCATCCAAAGTACTCGCAAGCAAGGAGCTACACTACATATGCATGGGTATATGTGTAAAGAGGCCATATCAGTGGACTGAACTGCAG
Source organism: Triticum aestivum (assembly GCF_018294505.1). Classification (NCBI taxonomy): domain Eukaryota; kingdom Viridiplantae; phylum Streptophyta; class Magnoliopsida; order Poales; family Poaceae; genus Triticum; species Triticum aestivum. The sequence continues at coordinate 528,226,310 of NC_057809.1, read as the reverse complement.
AATGCCAGAATAAGAGGGGGATAGCTAGTCCTATCGAAGACTACGCTTCTGGCAGCCTCCGTCTTGCAGCATGTAGAAGAGAGTAGAATGAAGTCCTCCAAGTAACATCTCCATGGTAGAAGCTCCAAATATCATCTCCAGTAGCATCGCATAGCATAATCCTACCCGGCGATCCTCTCCTCGTCGCCCTGCGGAAAAGCGATCACCGGGTTGTCTGTGGAACTTGGAAGGGTGTGTTTTATTAAGTATCCGGTTCTAGTTGTCATAAGGTCAAGGTACAACTCCAAGTCGTCCTGTTACCGAAGATCACGGCTATTCGAATAGATTAACTTCCCTGCAGGGGTGCACCACATAGCCCAACACGCTCGATCCCATTTGGCCGGACACACTTTCCTGGGTCATGCCCGGCCTCGGAAGATCAACACGTCGCAGCCCCACCTAGGCAAAACAGAGAGGCCAGCACGCCGGTCTAAACCTAAGCGCACAGGGGTCTGGGCCCATCGCCCATAGCACACCTGCACGTTGCGTACGCGGCCGAAAGCGGAACTAGCCCCCTTAATACAAGAGCAGGCTTACGTTCCAATCCGGCGCGCGCCGCTCCGTCGCTGACGTCTGAAGTGCTTCGGCTGATACCACGACGCCGGGATACCCATAACTACTCCCACGTAGATGGTTAGTGCGTATAGGCTCGTAGCCAGACTCAGATCAAATACCAAGATCTCGTTAAGCGTGTTAAGTATCCGCGAATGCCGAACAAGGCCAGGCCCACCTGTCTCCTAGGTGGTCTCAACCTGCCCTGTCGCTCCGCCACAAAGTAACAGTCGGGGGCCGTCGGGAACTCAGGCCCACCTCTACCGGGATGGAGCCACCTGTCCTTTCGGCCCCCTCGTCAGAATCACTTGCGGGTACTCAATGAGCTGACCCGACTTTAGTCACCATCTGTATAGTATGTATGTATGTATAGTATATACCCGTGATCACCTCCCAAGTGATCACGGCCCGATAGTATAGCAAGGCAGACTGACAAGAATGTAGGGCCAATGATGATAAACTAGCATCCTATATTAAGCATATAGGATTGCAGGTAAGGTATCAACAGATGTAGCGACAATGTCAGGCTATGCATCAGAATAGGATTAACGAAAGCAGTAACATGCTACACTACTCTAATGCAAGCAGTATAGAGGAGAATAGGCGATATCTGGTGATCAAGGGGGGGGGGGCTTGCCTGGTTGCTCAGACAAGGAGGGGTCGTCGATGACGTAGTCGAACTGGTCAGCAGCAGCGTCGGTCTCGTAGTCTACCGGAGAGAAGAGGGGGAAGAAATAATGAATACAGAGCAAACAAAGCATCACAAAATATAACAAGCAATACGCGGTGTTCGGTGTGCCCTAACGCGGTAGTAGGTGATACCGGTGAAGGGGGGGAAAACATCCGGGAAAGTATTCCCGGTGTTTCGTGTTTTCGGGCAGAGGAGCCGGAGGGGGAAAGTTGCGGGTTCGATAGGTTAGGGAGGTGTGGCGGACGAACGGACTGCGTATCCGAATTCGTCTCGTCGTTCTGAGCAACTTTCATGTTGAAAATATTTTAATCCGAATTACTGATTAAAAGATATGATTTTTTTAAAGATTTTATTAATTTCTGGAATTTAATTAATTATTTATTTAATTCGAAAATGAATTTATGACGTCAGCATGATGTCATGCTGACGTCAGCAGTCAACAGGGTTGACTTGGTCAACCTGACATGTGGGTCCCGTTCGTCAGTGACTGTTAACTAATTACCCTAGTTTAGTTTAATTAACAGTAGTTAATTAGGTTAATTAGCCATTAGGTTAATCTAATTATAATTAATTAACTTAATTAATTCCTTAATTAATTAATTAATTTTATTGTTATTATTATTATTATTTTTTAATTCTTTTCTTCTTCTTTTTTTTTAATCAAAACGTTCTGGGGCGGGCCCCCCTTGTCATAGGCCCCTAGGGGCCTATCGGGTTTGGGCGTGCAGGCGACGGGCGCCAGCCCGAATGGGCGCCCGCCCAGGCCAACTGGGGAACGGCGAGGCGTCGCCGGCCACTGCAACGGGCGGCCACAGCCACGGGAACTAGCCGGCGGCGACGGCAGCGTGGCGCAGGGGGGAGGGCAAGGGCTGCTACCGACGGCGGCAGCGAGTGGACCGAGGAGCAGGGGGCACAGCCCTAGGCGGATGCGAGCGCGGGATGCTCGCGGTGACCAAGACGGCAGAGGGGTTGCGGGTATGCAGCGGAGGCAGGTGCGGTGGCCAGTGACGTCGAGCGGGGGTGGCGCGGTCGACCGGCGAGCGGGACTAGTGGATGCAGGGGGTAGGGGCACGAGGCGCGGACGCAGGACGGCACCGGCAGGCACAGACAGCGCGTGTGGTGGCTGACGGTGCATGACTGGCAACGGGGAGACGTGCAGGAGCAGGCACAAAGAGGAAATAGGAGGCCACATGCCTCACCAGCGTTGCAGGGGTCCGTTCGTCGAGGCTTGGGGAAGCCGGCATGGGGGACGAGGAGGCCTCCGGTGACGGCTGTGATGGGGTCGGGGCGGTCCGGCGAGCGATGAGGGTCGATGAAGGCCGTTGGGGAGGAGGACGGGGATGCGAGCCGGCGGATCCGACGATGAAGCTCGGTGGTGGGGCGCGGGATCTACAGGCGGCAACGGCGACATCGGCGGGGCGCGGTCGGGGTCGAGCCCCGATCCCGATCCCGGTCGAGGGGAGAGGCAGAGGGGGATCGGGGGGTGGGGGGGTTTGTGCGGTCGTGGGAGGGTGGCGGCGCCAGGAGGGAGCGAGGGGAGAGATGGGTAGAGTGCTAGGGTTCGGTGCCCCTAGGGGGTTATAGGCCAGGGGAGGGAGTGGGCCGGCCTGGCAGGCCACTGGCTGGGCCGAGGCCCAGCTAGCCTGGGGGGTTTCTTTTTATTTCTGTTTTATTTTTCCCCCCTGTCTTTTCTGTTTGTTTTTATTTATTTAATACTTTATAGTTTTACAAAAATAAAACCCACACCTAAAATGGAGTTACAATTCCAACTACTGTCTTAAAAAGTTTTACCCCTGAACTAAATAGTTTAATATTTTATAAAAGAAAAAGGCATTTATTTAATTGTTTTAGCTACTGTTTTACTCATTTTAGTTTACTTAACCATTTTATAAAAGTGTGGTTTCTTTACCATAATTACCTATGCATTATTTGGGTCACTCCGAACATTTTTAGTTTTAATATTTAAAAACTTTTATTGTTTGCTTGATTTTGAGTTTGAATTCGAACCGGTTTTGAACTAACGTGAGATTATCAACACTAACCGAGGTGATGTGGCATCATTTCCGGAGGGTTACTGTAGCTTAACTACCGGGGCGTTACAAATCTCCTCCACTACAAGAAATCTCGTCCCGAGATTTAGGATCGGTTATAAGGGGGAAGGGATCTGGTTTCGAAATTCTACAGATTCTTCTCGGTCATAGTTGCTCTTCTCGAAGAGGTCGATCCATTACATTGATGTCTTCGGTCCTCTGCTTCAGGTCGTCATGATGAAGTCACCGTCCTTCCTTCAGGACCATCACCGAACTTACGAAAGGGTGAGAAGGGAAAACTGTATATGGATGGATTCTAACAAGATCGAGCATCAGACGGTTAACTCAGGGAAGAAGCATAAGTTTCTCTCGATTTGAAACTTAAGAAGATATCGAGAGCAAAGTAAGAAGGTACCATGAGAAGTTTCAAACGGATAGGCAATCGTCCGATGCCTAATCAGAAGGTGAAAGGGTTTCAGGGCAACGAGAATAGGTATTGCGCCTCATACCAGAATAGATCACTAGACAGGTGGTCCGTGAATTACATACGAAGTCGAGCGTGAGGAACAACCTTGGGAATAGGTGTTGTATAGGAGAGTCAGGTTTCGATCCTGTGGAACTGTGGGTTATGGGCCCACCATGTGGTTGAAAGTAGGAAGGGGGTCGACATTTTGCACGGTCATGATAGTAAGACGTGTCAAAGGGTAGCCTGTCAGATATGTCGGCAACAACATCGATACCAAGGGCGAGGGACGAAGAGAACCATTTTCCTGCTCGTTGAACGAGGCGGGCCAATAGGCAAAGTTCTCGTCCATCGGTGGTTACCGGAATATCATCAACAATCGTAACAGGGTCTTACTGACCAATTATACATCGAGGTGTTTACATAAGCAGTGAATCTTTACTGCTTAGATTATATAGATCACAAGAATGTCAAACACAACAATGGAAAGGAAAATATGATCATCAGATTAAACAGAACAATGGAAAGGAAAATGTGTTTAAACACATATTTCAGGGGTATATCCTTCCCAATGACAAGCAGAGCATGATATCCATGACAGGATATAAAGTAGAAAACCATTTAGGTAAGGGGGAAGGAATCTCATGATATTACCCATACAACGGTGTTAGGATAAGTGATAAATAAAATTTAGCATCGTGCTTCAAATGTCCTTGTTGACAATCGGAGTTCCACAAACATGCTTCGAGACAGCATTACATGGTCTTCAAGCAAGTTCAGACGTTGGAGACAAAAAGGGTCCATCAGGAATAACTTGTAGAATAAGTCTTACAATTTCCTCCAGGAAGAATGGTTGTCCTTGCAAAAGAAATTATAACGATAGGTCCTCCACCCAACGGGGGGGGGGGTGCTAGGCATGACATCATGTTACCGGGTCACCAAAGGGCCAACAACATAACTCTTGGAAAGTTGTCCCAACCATCATATCTGACCGAGATTCAGATCCGATTGGTGTAATGATACCTCAGACTCAGGATGTCCGAGAATAAAAGGTGCAACACAAATAGACGAAATGACATTTCAGGATTCTCAGGAAATGAACTATGGGAGTGGGTTCCTGAAACAATAGTTCATCATTAAACCAAGGAGAGGAGGAGGTGGCTGATGGGCTCAGCGATAATCCATCGAGATTTCCAAAAGATGGATTTCCACCATTAAGTGAACAAGGAGATAACATTTGTCAGATCAACTGATATAAGGAAGTATGCTCGAGGAAAACATACACAATTAAACATTGGTTGAAGGGTGCGCCCGAAGTACGGGTTGGGTTGCACGACCAATGTTAGAATGGTGATTCAATTAGCGAAGGACTTAGAATGAACTATCGCCCATTCACTTCAAAGCAATAGGTTTGCTAGGAGTTTTGAATTCACACGTCATAGCTCCATTGTCGGTATTCCGGTTGAAAACAATACGGGGACCAAGGAATGAACGAAGATGGCAAGAAGTATTATGATATCAAGAATTATTAAGAGGTGGTAAAATTCTCACCACATTCTTGACAAAAAGAGATGGTAATACTTCCGAGGTAAGGAAGATCAATTGCTGGACAGCAAGGAACTCAAGGTATAACACCAAACATGAACAAGCTTGTGTTGGTGGGAAGGCAATAAAGTGGTCGATGATAATACAATTCATCGAGGCAAGGATGGTATTTCTCATCATGAATCCAATTGATATCCTGGATGAGCTCAGAATGATGATGATGATCACGACACATTTGCCGAGAGATTCCACGAAGATGTAATCGATCTGCGATCATATCAAGTCAAAAGAATGATGAAGCAAGAGGTTATTGGAACCATAGGTACGACACAAACCTGAAATCAAGCTTGTTGTTCAAGGCGAAATGATATGACGATGAGGATCGACGTAAGGTTAGTTTATCGTCGAAAATTGGTGCTCCGAGAATAAGGACCAGGTAGCACAGTTAGAATCGTCACGACAATGATATAGCCGAACAGGCTAGGAATGGCGTGATCGGGTACAAACTCGTACTTATAGAAGCTTACTGAAGAGTTGTTGAACCGTAGAGCGGACTCGGTTCAGTTATCGGTGTCTTTGAGTGTTCAATAACTCAGAGCCCGCGAAAAATTGAATCAGTGGGAAGGTAGCACTTGATGAAGAACTCATAAAAAGTTATGCAGTTCCATGATAATCTCGAGATACCAGGGGGGTAATTCTCGACACAAGATCAAAGTAAAGGTTGGTCTGGTGTATTGATCCATAGAAGACAATTGTTTAACTTGTCCGAGAAATGGAATCAAAGAAGAACAAACATGGTCGGAACCACGGATGCAAAAGGCCAGATCCCTGATATAAGAAAAACTTATACCAAGGGAATAATTAATTCAAGAGAAGCTCTAATGATAAGATCTACATCGTGTCCATGGGCATGAACACAAGTTCAAGGTCGACTCCCACTTCTCCGATGCATAGGTTTTCATTCACTTCTCACGTTCGATGAAGTTGCAGTGTTGAAATTTTATCTGGCGAAGCACCAGAAGAGTATTATTCGTGAAAACTTTCGAGTTCACACATATCAAGGAAGGCATAGGTTCGACCCATCATGGCATCTTAGAATCATATACCAGAATCTTTAGAAGTAATTAACTCAAGCTCGAAGGCAGAGCATGGTTGAGAAAGCAGAGGATACAATTTACCAAGGCATTATATACCCATGGAAAGGCTCTCAAGGTTATTCAATATGAAGGACACTGTCGGATAAAATCCAACAAAGGAACCGATGGTCCACAAGGGATCTGAGGTGAGCACCGGTACTCAACCAGAGGAAGAAGAATGCATGGGCATCATATTATAGAACATCGGAATGATTCGATGCTTAGATAATAAAGGAATTTCGATTTCCAAAACAAAGGATCAGAAGCAGTCGCTCTGATCAAGGATGGATAAGTTGGATATACCAGAGGCACAATTGACGACAAATAGTTTGGTCGAGAACCAGCTCATGTTCAAAAATGATGTCTGAGCCGGAAGGATAATTTAGAAGGGTTGATAGATGATTGTGTGCATTCGCACACATGCTGAATCAATAGGATCAAAATGACGATGCCTAAGGATACTAACGAATATTGCCAGACATATGGAAAGCATCCATAATGCAAGCAGACAAGTATTGCAGAGCAATAAGCTATTAAGGATTTTTGGAGGATCAAATAGTATTTCGAAGACCATTGTGAAACACATGAACAACTAGGGGATGAGCTGATACTCGATAAGTGCGAGAATTATCCATAGGGGTATTCAGGTGACAAGGAACAGCAAGGCGATAAGCTCAAAGGATTATCGAGACAACAACGAATGTTTCGAGGTATCTGGTAATAACAAGACCAACTGGGGATGAATGTAAGAACAACAACTGCAAGTAGTTATCCATAAGGGTTGACGGTGGAAGGGGAATTGCAAATGCGATGAACATAAGTTCTCGGGTTATCAACGGAGAGTATCTTCAGGGTCTTCACGTGCCGCAGACGATCATCATTAATAAGGGGCTCTCCGGGTGAAAGTGATAACGAGATCCTAATGTTAGATTTAGCAAAAATCATTTAACCGAATAGAAGAGAAATAAGAGTCCCAGAGTATAGGTCGAGGAATAAAAGATCCTAATACCACCCAATGGCGACGTGGGCCCGTAAGGCACACAGCCAAGTTAGTAAAAGTTTTGCAATGGCTAGACTCAACTTCGGCCGAGGAGTTGGAAGGGGGATTCCTACAGGCAGTCGGCTCTGATACCAACTTGTGACGCCCCCGATTCAATCGTACACTAATCATGCACGCAAATGTGTACGATCAAGATCAGGGACTCACGGGAAGATATCACAACACAACTCTAAAACATAAATAAGTCATACAAGCATCATAATACAAGCCAGGGGCCTCGAGGGCTCGAATACAAGTGCTCGATCATAGACGAGTCAGCGGAAGCAACAATATCTGAGTACAGACATAAGTTAAACAAGTTTGCCTTAAGAAGGCTAGCACAAACTGGATACAGATCGAAAGAGGCGCAGGCCTCCTGCCTGGGATCCTCCTAACTACTCCTGGTCGTCGTCAGCGGGCTGCACGTAGTAGTAGACACCTCCGGTGTAGTAGGGGTCGTCGTCGACGGTGGCGTCTGGCTCCTGGACTCCAGCATCTGGTTGCGACAACCAGAAAGAAAGGAAAGGGGGAAAAAGGGGGGAGAAAGCAACCGTGAGTACTCATCCAAAGTACTCGCAAGCAAGGAGCTACACTACATATGCATGGGTATATGTGTAAAGAGGCCATATCAGTGGACTGAACTGCAGAATGCCAGAATAAGAGGGGGATAGCTAGTCCTATCGAAGACTACGCTTCTGGCAGCCTCCGTCTTGCAGCATGTAGAAGAGAGTAGAATGAAGTCCTCCAAGTAACATCTCCATGGTAGAAGCTCCAAATATCATCTCCAGTAGCATCGCATAGCATAATCCTACCCGGCGATCCTCTCCTCGTCGCCCTGCGGAAAAGCGATCACCGGGTTGTCTGTGGAACTTGGAAGGGTGTGTTTTATTAAGTATCCGGTTCTAGTTGTCATAAGGTCAAGGTACAACTCCAAGTCGTCCTGTTACCGAAGATCACGGCTATTCGAATAGATTAACTTCCCTGCAGGGGTGCACCACATAGCCCAACACGCTCGATCCCATTTGGCCGGACACACTTTCCTGGGTCATGCCCGGCCTCGGAAGATCAACACGTCGCAGCCCCACCTAGGCAAAACAGAGAGGCCAGCACGCCGGTCTAAACCTAAGCGCACAGGGGTCTGGGCCCATCGCCCATAGCACACCTGCACGTTGCGTACGCGGCCGAAAGCGGAACTAGCCCCCTTAATACAAGAGCAGGCTTACGTTCCAATCCGGCGCGCGCCGCTCCGTCGCTGATGTCTGAAGTGCTTCGGCTGATACCACGACGCCGGGATACCCATAACTACTCCCACGTAGATGGTTAGTGCGTATAGGCTCGTAGCCAGACTCAGATCAAATACCAAGATCTCGTTAAGCGTGTTAAGTATCCGCGAATGCCGAACAAGGCCAGGCCCACCTGTCTCCTAGGTGGTCTCAACCTGCCCTGTCGCTCCGCCACAAAGTAACAGTCGGGGGCCGTCGGGAACTCAGGCCCACCTCTACCGGGATGGAGCCACCTGTCCTTTCGGCCCCCTCGTCAGAATCACTTGCGGGTACTCAATGAGCTGACCCGACTTTAGTCACCATCTGTATAGTATGTATGTATGTATAGTATATACCCGTGATCACCTCCCAAGTGATCACGGCCCGATAGTATAGCAAGGCAGACTGACAAGAATGTAGGGCCAATGATGATAAACTAGCATCCTATATTAAGCATATAGGATTGCAGGTAAGGTATCAACAGATGTAGCGACAATGTCAGGCTATGCATCAGAATAGGATTAACGAAAGCAGTAACATGCTACACTACTCTAATGCAAGCAGTATAGAGGAGAATAGGCGATATCTGGTGATCAAGGGGGGGGCTTGCCTGGTTGCTCAGACAAGGAGGGGTCGTCGATGACGTAGTCGAACTGGTCAGCAGCAGCGTCGGTCTCGTAGTCTACCGGAGAGAAGAGGGGGAAGAAATAATGAATACAGAGCAAACAAAGCATCACAAAATATAACAAGGCAATACGCGGTGTTCGGTGTGCCCTAACGCGGTAGTAGGTGATACCGGTGAAGGGGGGGAAACATCCGGGAAAGTATTCCCGGTGTTTCGTGTTTTCGGGCAGAGGAGCCGGAGGGGGAAAGTTGCGGGTTCGATAGGTTAGGGGGGTGTGGCAGACGAACGGACTGCGTATCCGAATTCATCTCGTCGTTCTGAGCAACTTTCATGTTGAAAATATTTTAATCCGAGTTACTGATTAAAAGATATGATTTTTTTAAAGATTTTATTAATTTCTGGAATTTAATTAATTATTTATTTAATTCGAAAATGAATTTATGACGTCAGCATGATGTCATGCTGATGTCAGCAGTCAACAGGGTTGACTTGGTCAACCTGACATGTGGGTCCCGTTCGTCAGTGACTGTTAACTAATTACCCTAGTTTAGTTTAATTAACAGTAGTTAATTAGGTTAATTAGCCATTAGGTTAATCTAATTATAATTAATTAACTTAATTAATTCCTTAATTAATTAATTAATTTTATTGTTATTATTATTATTATTTTTTAATTCTTTTCTTCTTCTTTTTTTTAATCAAAACGTTCTGGGGCGGGCCCCCCTTGTCATAGGCCCCTAGGGGCCTATCGGGTTTGGGCGTGCAGGCGACGGGCGCCAGCCCGAATGGGCGCCCGCCCAGGCCAACTGGGGAACGGCGAGGCGTCGCCGGCCACTGCAACGGGCGGCCACAGCCACGGGAACTAGCCGGCGGCGACGGCAGCGTGGCGCAGGGGGGGGGGCGCAAGGGCTGCTACCGACGGCGGCAGTGAGTGGACCGAGGAGCAGGGGGCACAGCCCTAGGCGGATGCGAGCGCGGGATGCTCGCGGTGACCAAGACGGCAGAGGGGTTGCGGGTATGCAGCGGAGGCAGGTGCGGTGGCCAGTGACGTCGAGCGGGGGTGGCGCGGTCGACCGGCGAGCGGGACTAGTGGATGCAGGGGGTAGGGGCACGAGGCGCGGACGCAGGACGGCGCCGGCAGGCACAGACAGCGCGTGTGGTGGCTGACGGTGCATGACTGGCAACGGGGAGACGTGCAGGAGCAGGCACAAAGAGGAAATAGGAGGCCACATGCCTCACCAGCGTTGCAGGGGTCCGTTCATCGAGGCTTGGGGAAGCCGGCGTGGGGGACGAGGAGGCCTCCGGTGACGGCTGTGATGGGGTCGGGGCGGTCCGGCGAGCGATGAGGGTCGATGAAGGCCGTTGGGGAGGAGGACGGGGATGCGAGCCGGCGGATCCGACGATGAAGCTCGGTGGTGGGGCGCGGGATCTACAGGCGGCAACGGCGACATCGGCGGGGCGCGGTCGGGGTCGAGCCCCGATCCCGATCCCGGTCGAGGGGAGAGGCAGAGGGGGATCGGGGGGTGGGGGGGTTTGTGCGGTCGTGGGAGGGTGGCGGCGCCAGGAGGGGAGCGAGGGGAGAGATGGGTAGAGTGCTAGGGTTCGGTGCCCCTAGGGGGTTATAGGCCAGGGGAGGGAGTGGGCCGGCCTGGCAGGCCACTGGCTGGGCCGAGGCCCAGCTAGCCTAGGGGGTTTCTTTTTATTTCTGTTTTATTTCCCCCCCTGTCTTTTCTGTTTGTTTTTATTTATTTAATACTTTATAGTTTTACAAAAATAAAACCCACACCTAAAATGGAGTTACAATTCCAACTACTGTCTTAAAAAGTTTTACCCCTGAACTAAATAGTTTAATATTTTATAAAAGAAAAAGGCATTTATTTAATTGTTTTAGCTACTGTTTTACTCATTTTAGTTTACTTAACCATTTTATAAAAGTGTGGTTTCTTTACCATAATTACCTATGCATTATTTGGGTCACTCCGAACATTTTTAGTTTTAATATTTAAAAACTTTTATTGTTTGCTTGATTTTGAGTTTGAATTCGAACCGGTTTTGAACTAACGTGAGATTATCAACACTAACCGAGGTGATGTGGCATCATTTCCGGAGGGTTACTGTAGCTTAACTACCTGGGCGTTACACACTGGAACTAATTTCTGTGATGAACTACTTTCCAATAAGGGAAAAGGTACAGTTACCTCATCAAGTCCTACTTTCCTCCCACTCACTTCTTTCGAGAGAAACCCCTTCTCTAGAAAGTTTCCGAACTTAGCAACAAAAGTCTTGCCTTCGGATCTGTGATAGAAGGTGTATCCAATAGTCTCCTTTGGATATCCTATGAAGACACATTTCTCCGATTTGGGTTCGAGCTTATCAGGTTGAAGCTTTTTCACATAAGCATCGCAGCCCCAAACTTTCAGAAACGACAACTTTGGTTTCTTGCCCAACTTTGGTGACGTGAGTTGCGAAGCTATTCCACATTGTTTCAAATGAAGACCAAACTCATAACTCAAATGTTCACCTCCACGATCAGATCGTAGAAACTTTATTTTCTTGTTACGATGATTTTCCACTTCACTCTGAAATTCTTTGAACTTTTAAAATGTTTTAGACTTATGTTTCATTAAGTAGATATACCCATATCTGCTCAAATCATCTGTGAAGGTTAGAAAATAACGATACCCGCCGCGAGCATCAACACTCATAGGACCACATACATCAGTATGTATTATTTCCAATAAGTCTGTTGCTCGCTCCATTGTTCCGGAGAACGGAGTTTTAGTCATCTTGCCCATGAGGCATGGTTCGCAAGCATCAAGTGATGCATAATCAAGTTATTCCAAAAGCCCATCAGCATGGAGTTTCTTCATGCGCTTTACACCAATATGACCTAAACGGCAGTGCCATGATAACCAACAAGTATAGGGGATCGCAACATTTTTCGAGGGTAGAGTATTCAACCCAAATTTATTGATTCGACACAAGGGGAGCCAAAGAATATTGTCAAGTATTAGCAACTGAGTTGTCAATTCAACCACACCTGGAAACTTAATATCTGCAGCAAAGTAATATGATAATAGTGGTAACGGTAGCAAAAGTAATATTTTTGGTTTTATAGTGATTGTAACAGTAGAAAAGGAAAAGTAAATAAGCGAAGAACAATATATGAAAATCTCGTAGGCAATGGATCGGTGATGGATAATTATGTCAAATGCGATCAATCATGCAACAGTTATAACATAGGGTGACACAGAACTAGCTCCAGTTCATCAATGTAATGTAGGCATGTATTCCGAATATAGTCATACGTGCTTATGGAAAAGAACTTGCATGACATCTTTTGTCCTACCCTCCCGTGGCAACGGGGTCCTATTGGAAACTAAGGGATATTAAGGCCTCCTTTTAATAGAGTACCGTACCAAAGCATTACACATGGTGAATACATGAACTCCTCAAACTACGGTCATCACCGGTAAGTATCCCGATTATTGTCAGTTTGGGGTTAACGGATCATAACACATAATAGGTGACCATAGACTTGTAAGATAGGATCAAGAACTCACATATATTCATGAAAACATAATAGGTTCGGATCTGAAATCATGGCACCCGGGCCCTAGTGACAAGCATTAAGCATAGCAAAGTCATAGCAACATTAATCTCAGAACATAGTGGATACTAGGATCAAACCCTAACAAAACTAACTCGATTACATGATAAATCTCATCCAACCCATCACCGTCCAACAAGCCTACGATGGAATTACTCACGCACAGAGGTGAGCATCATGAAATTGGTGATGGAGGAAGGTTGATGATGACGATGGCGACGGATTCCCCTCTCCGGAGTCCCCACTGGACTCCAGATCATCCCTCCCGAGAGAGTTTAGGGCTTGGTGGCGGCTCCGTGTCGTAAAACATGATGGATCCTTCTCTCTGATTTTTTACCCCCGAACACGAATATATGGAGTTGGAGTTGAGGTTGATGGAGCGTCAGGGGGCCCACGAGGCAGGGGGGCGCGCCCAGGGGGGTAGGCGCACCCCCACCCTCATGGACAGGGTGTGGGACCCCTGACGTGGATTCTTCTTCCAGTATTTTTTATATATTCCAAAAATAATCTCCGTTGATTTTCAGGTCATTCCGAGAACTTTTATTTCTGCACAAAAATAACACCATGGCAATTCTGCTGAAAACAACGTCAGTCCGGGTTAGTTCCATTCAAATAATACAAGTTAGAGTCCAAAACAAGGGCAAAAGTGTTTGGAAAAGTAGATACAACGGAGACGTATCAACTCCCCCAAGCTTAAACCTTTGCTTGTCCTCAAGCAATTCAGTTGACAAACTGAAAGTGATAAAGAAAAACTTTTACAAACTCTGTTTGCTCTTGTTGTTGTAAATATGTAAAGCCAGCATTCTAGTTTTCAGCAAAGATTATGAACTAACCATATTCACAATAACATTTAGGTCTCATGTTTACTCATATTAATGGCATAATCAGCTAGCGAGCAATAATAATAAATCCCGGATGACAACACTTTCTCAAAACAATCATAATATGATATAACAAGATGGTATCTCGCTATCCCTTTCTGAGACCGCAAAACATAAATGCAGAGCACCTTTAAAGATCAAGGACTGACTAGACATTGTAATTCATGGTAAAAGAGATCCAGTCAAGTCATACTCAATGTAAACTAATAGTAATGGATGCAAATAACAGCAATGCTCTCCAACTGGTGCTTTTTAATAAAAGGACGATGACTCAACATAAAAGTAAATGGATAGGCCCTTCCTAGAGGGAAGCAGGGATTTGTAGAGGTGCCAGAGCTCGGTTTTCAAATAGAGATGAATAATATTTTGAGCGGTATACTTTCATTGTCAACATAACAACCGAGAGATCTCGATATCTTCCATGCTACACACATTATAGGCGGTTCCCAAGCAGAATGGTAAAGTTTATACTCCCCCACCACCAACAAGGATCAATCCATGGCTTGCCCGAAACAACGGGTGCTCCAACTAACAACAGTCTCGGGGGAGTTTTGTTTGCAATTATTTTGATTTGATTTGAGCATGGGACTGGGCATCCCGGTGACCAGCCATTTTCTCGTGAATGAGGAGAGGAGTCCACTCCTCTTGAGAGTAACCCGCCTAGCATGGAGGATACAGACATCCCTAGTTGATACATGAGCTATTTGAGCATACAAAACAGAATATTTATTTCAAGGTTTAGAGTTTGGCACATACAAATTTACTTGGAACGACAGGTAGATACCGTAAATAGGAAGGTATGGTGGACTCATATGGAATAACTTTGGGGTTTATGGAATTGGATGCACAAGCAGTATTCCCGCTTAGTACAAGTGAAGGCTAGAAAAAGACTGGGAAGCGACCATCTAGAGAGTGACAATAGTCATGAACATGCATTAAAATTAATCAACACCGAATGCAAGCATGAGTAGGATATAATGCACCATGAACATAAATATCGTAGAGGCGATGTTGATTTTGTTTCAACTACATGCGTGAACTTGTGCCAAGTCAAGCCACTCGAATCGTTTAAAGGAGGATACCACCCTATCATACCACATCATAACCATTTTAATAGCATGTTGGCACGCAAAGTAAACCATTATAAACTCCTAGCTAATTAAGCATGGCATAAGCAACTACTATCTCTAATTGTCATTGCAAACATGTTTCTTTCATAATAGGATGAATCAGGAACGATGAACTATTCATATTTACAAAAACAAGAGGGGTCGAGTTCATACCAGCTTTTCTCATCTCAATCAGTTCATCATATATCGTCATTATTGCCTTTCACTTGCACGACCGAACGGTGTGGATAATAATAATAGTGCACGTGCATTGGACTAAGCTGGAATCTGCAAGCATTCAATTAAAGGGAGAAGACAAGGTAATATGGGCTCTTTGTTAGATCTACAGTAATGCATATAAGAGCCACTCAACATTTTCATTATGGTCTTCTCCTCTCGACCCCCAAAGCCAAAAAAAGTTAAAACAAAACTATTTACACGGGAAAGCTCCCAACAAGAAAAAGAAGAACGAGAAATCTTTTTGGGTTTTCTTTTTTAATTACTACTACAAGCATGGAAAATAAACTAGCTAAAAGATACAACTAATTTTTTTTGTTTTTTCTTAAGGTTTTTCAAACACACAAGAAGAAATCTTAAAAAGAAAATAAACTAGCATGGATGATACAATGAAAAAAGTATGAACACCGACAACTGGCATGAGTGTGTGAGCATGAATGTAATGTCGGTGAGAGATATGTACTCCCCCAAGCTTAGGCTTTTGGCCTAAGTTGGTCTATACCCAAGGATCAAAGCTGCTCTCTCCAGTGTACTGAGGAGGATCCTCAGGCTCCCACTGGTTGGCGATCTCCTCCGGATTCCACTGATAAACAAACTGACGGTGAGGATCAGATGGTGGCTCCGGCTTTGTAGCTGACATCTGGCTCCAGTAGGCATGAATGGCCTTTGGCAGAACAAGGTACATGCCTGAAAATATGTTGAACAAAGAGGGCGCAGGCAAGGTAATAAATTCACAATAATTTTTGTTTAATATCAATTTATATTTGAGTGTCTTCTTCTTATCCTTAACAATAAACTCATGTGCTACCATACTCTTATAATCTAGAACAATAGGAGGCAGCAACTTTCCCTCTTTCTCATAATGCCTGATAGGTATGTTAAAGTGTGCAGCAAGGCGCGAGGAAAAGATGCCTCCGAGGACGGGGCCCTTAGTACGGTTCAAATTTAACCGTTTAGCAAAAATAGCACCTAAACTGAAAGTAGTATCATGAAACAAGGCATGGCGCAAAATAACAATTTCAGGGGCACTAAGGTTTCCACAGTTCCCGTGACCAATTAAGCATCTACTAGCAAATATTGCGAAGTAACGTAGAACAGGAAAATGTATGCTAGTGATTCTTGCATCGAAAACTTTCCTCGTTTCCCCTACAACAATTGTATCAATAAATCCCTCCACATCATTACGATGTGGTTCCTCTATGCTGCCCTCAAAGGGTATCAAGCAGACCCGGCAAAAATCATAAAGTGACATCTCCTTATGCTTATCATATAAATAAAACTCCACCGAAGGTGGTGATCTCCTAGCATGGAAATGAAAATTTTGCAAAAAGATATTGGTGAGTAAGAGATACTGTTCACGCTGGTCGTGGAGGAAGGTGGTGAGGCCTGCATTCTCAGCCAAATGATAAAAATCTTCATGAATCCCGGCTTCTCTCAAGAACTCATCACAAGGCCATTCACATGGCCGAACCTCCGCAGTACGAGGGAGGTTATACTTGGGCTTCTTGTTCTCTTCACTTTGCTTATCCTCCGAGCTCTGGCTCGATGAGCCCCTCAAAAATCTCTTCATCTTTTTCTGAAAATTTCTGAATTTTTTAGTAACTTAAAATAAAAGTGAACCAAACTCAACAAGATTGATAGCAACTAGTCCTACAAGTGCCCAGAGGCTATATCGTGCATTAAAACTACTTTTGACCACATAAATTTGACATGCAAGATCAAGAACAAGGTCACCTAAGCAACAAAAATTTGCAATAAATAAAGCACTAGAACAAAAACTAATTGGACCATTGGAGGAGTCACATACCAAAGAACAATCCCCCAATGCAGTTTTGTGAGAGGAGCCTTGAGAAAGGAGATCGGAAATGGCAGCAAGATGAGCAAGAACTCGGGTTTGAGCTGGCTAGTGAATTTTTCTGTAGCAAGACGAAGTGTGTGGGTGCAAGGATAAGTGGAGGGGACCCACGTGGGGTCCATGAGGCAGGGGGCACGCCTAGGGGGTGGGCGCGCCCTCCACCCTCATGGGCATGTGGCTGCTCCCCCTGCTGTGTTCTCAGTGCCAGATATTCTCAAATATTCTAGAAAAAAATCACATTTCATTTTCAGCGCATTTGGAGAACTTTTATTTTCGGGTTTTTTATTGCATGGATAATTCAGAAAACAGACAGAAAATACTAATTTTGCTTTATTTAATATAAATAACAGAAAGTAAAAAGAGGGTACAGAAGGTTGTGTTTTCTAACTTCATCCATCTCATGCTCCTCAAAAGGAATCCACTAACAAGGTTGATCAAGTCTTGTTAACAAACTCATTCCGAATCGCATGAAACCGAAGAAATTTCGAATAACACTAGGTGACCTCAACCGGGATATGCACATCCCCAACAATAAGAATATCATATTTCTTCTTAACAGTAGGAAGAGGAAATTCAAAACCTCCAATAGTAATTGTTGAAAATTTTCCAATAGAATTGATACTCTGGACTTGAGGTTGTTTCCTCGGGAAGTGTGCCGTATGCTCATTACCATTAACATGAAAAGTGACATTGCCTTTGTTGCAATCAATAACAGCCCCTGCAGTATTCAAAAAAGGTCTACCAAGGATAATCGACATACTATCGTCCTCGGGAATATCAAGAATAACAAAGTCTGTTAAAATAGTAACGTTTGCAACCACAACAGGCACATCCTCACAAATACCGACATGTATAGCAGTTGATTTATCAGCCATTTGCAAAGATATTTCAGTAGGTGTCAACTTATTCAAATCAAGTCTACGATATAAAGAGATAGGCATAACACTAACACCGGCTCCAAGATCACATAAAGCAGTTTTAACATAGTTTCCTTTAATGGAGCATGGTATAGTTGGTACTCATGGATCTCCAAGTTTCTTTGGTATTCCACCCTTAAAAGTATAATTAGCAAGCATGGTGAAAATTTCAGCTTCTGGTATCTTTCTTTTATTAGTAACAATATCTTTCATGTACTTACCATAAGGATTCATTTTAAGCATATCAGTCAAACGCATACACAAAAAGATAGGTCTAATCATTTCAGCAAAGCGCTCAAAATCCTCATCGTCCTTTTTCTTGGATGGTATACGAGGAAAAGGCATGGGTTTCTGAACCCATGGTTCTCTTTCTTTACCGTGCTTCCTAGCAACGAAGTCTCTCTTATCATAACGTTTATTCTTTGATTGTGGGTTATCAAGATCAACTGTAGGTTCAATCTCTACATAATTATCATTGCTAGGCTGAGCATCCACATGAACATCATCATTAACATTATCACTAGGTTCATGTTCATTACCAGATTGTGTTTCAGCATCAGAAATAGAAATATCTTTGGGATTCTCAGGTGTCTCAACAACAGGTTCACTAGAAGCATGCAAAGTCCTATCATTTTTCTTCTTCTTCTTCTTCTTCTTCTTAGAAGAACTAGGTGCATCAACATTAGTTCTCTGAGAATCTTGCTCAATTCTCTTAGGCTGGCCCTCAGGATACAAAGATTCCTGAGTCATTTTACCCCCTCTAGTCATAACTCTAACAACATTATCATTTTTCTTATTATTTAATTCATTGAACAAATCATTCTGAGCTTTAAGTACTTGTTCTATTTGAGTGGTAACCATAGAAGCATGTGTACTAATAAGTTTAAGTTCACCTTTAACTCTAGACATATAATCACTCAAGTGTTCAAGCATACAAGCATTGTGTTTCAATTGTCTACCAACATAAGCATTGAAATTTTCTTGTTTAACCATAAAGTCATCAAACTCATCCAAGCATTGGCTAGCAAACTTAGTAAATGGGATTTCACATTTATCAAACCTATAGAGAGAATTTACCTTTACTACCTGTGTCGGGTTGTCAAGACCATGTATTTCTTCAATAGGTGGTAAATTCTTAACATCTTCAACTTTAATACCTTTTTCTTTCATAGATTTCTTTGCCTCTTACATATCTTCAGGACTGAGAAATAGAATACCCCTTTTCTTTGAAGTTGACTTAGGAGTTGGTTCAGGAAGTGTCCAATTATTTTCATTAGTCAACATATTATTCAATAGCAATTCAGCTTGATCAACAGTTCTTTCCCTAAAAACACAACCGGCACAACTATTCAGGTGGTCTCTGGAAATATCGGTTAGTCCATTATAAAAGATATCAAGTATTTCATTTTTCTTGAGAGGATGATCAGGCAAAGCATTAAGTAATCGGAGAAGCCTCCCCCAAGCTTGTGGGAGATTCTCTTCTTCAATTTGCACAAAATTATATATTTCCCTTAAGGTAGCTTGTTTCTTATGAGCGGGGAAATATTTAGCAGAGAGGTAATAAATCATATCATGGGGACTACGCACACAACCAGGATCAAGAGAATTAAACCCTGTTTTAGCATCACCCTTTAATGAGAACGGAAACAACTTAAGGATAAAGTAATAGTGAGTTTTCTCATCATGAGTGAACAGGGTGGCTATATCATTTAATTTAGTAAGATGTGCCACAACAATTTCAGAATCATAGCCATAAAAAGTATCAGATTCAACCAAAGTAATTATCTCAGTGTCGACAGAGAAACCATAATCCTTATCAATAATAAAGATAGGTGAAGTAGCAAAAGCGGGGTCATATTTCATTCTAGCATTCAAAGACTTTTCTCTAAGCTTAGCTAATAATTTCTTAAGATCAGATCTATCATTGCAAGCTAGAAGTCTCTAGAAGTTTCTTCATCCATAACATAACCCTCAGGCACAACAGGAAATTCATATATAGGGGGAGAATCTTCATCATCACTTTCATCAATATTATCAATTTCAATAATTTCATTCTCTCTAGCCCTAGCAAGTTGTTCATCAAGAAATTCACCTAATGGCACAGTGGTATCAAGCATAGAAGTAGTTTCATCATAAGTATCATGCAAAGCAGGAGTGGCATTATCAATAACATGCGACCTATCAGAATCAATAGCATGTGTAGGTGTTGCAAGTTTACTCTAAACAGAAGGTGAATCAAGTGCAGAGCTAGATGGCAGTTCCTTACCTCCCCTCATAGTTGAGGGAAAATCTTGGTTCTTTGATCTTTCAAGTTCTTCATAATGATAAGCAGATATAAATCCCAAGTGACTCAAAGAATAGAGCTATGCTCCCTGGCAATGACGCCAGAAAATAGTCTTGATGACCCACAAGTATAGGGGATCACAACAGTTTTCGAGGGTAGAGTATTCAACCCAAATTTATTGATTCGACACAAGGGGAGCCAAAGAATATTCTCAAGTATTAGCAGCTAAGTTTTCAATTAAACCACACCTGGAAACTTAATATCTGCCACAAAGTGTTTAGTAGCAAAGTAATATGATTATAGTGGTAATGGTAGCAAAAGTAATATTTTTGGTTTTATAGTGATTGTAACAGTAGCAAAGGAAAAGTAAATAAGAGAAGAATAATATATGAAAAGCTCATAGGCAATGGATCAGTGATGATAATTATGTCGGATGCAATCAATCTTGCAATAGTTATAACATAGGGTGACACAGAACTAGCTCCAGTTCATCAATGTAATGTAGGCATGTATTCCGAATATAGTCATACGTGCTTATGGAAAAGAACTTGCATGCCATCTTTTGTCCTACTCTCCCGTGGCAGCGGGTCCTATTGGAAACTAAGGGATATTAAAGCCTCCTTTTAATAGAGTACTGGACCAAAGCATTAACACATAGTGAATACATGAACTCCTCAAACTACGGTCATCACCGGTAAGTATCCCGATTATTGTCACTTCGGGGTTAACGGATCATAACACATAATAGGTGACTATAGACTTGCAAGATAGGATCAAGAACTCACATATATTCATGAAAACATAATAGGTTCAGATCTGAAATCATGGCACTCAGGCCCTAGTGACAAGCATTAAGCATAGCAAAGTCATAGCAACATCAATCTCGGAACATAATGGATACTAGGGACCAAACCCTAACAAAACTAACTCGATTACATGATAAATCTCATCCAACCCATCACCGTCCAGCAAGCCTACGATGGAATTACTCACGCATGACAGTGATCATCATGAAATTGGTCATGGAGGAAGGTTGATGATGATGATGGCGACGGATTCCCCTCTTCGGAGCCCCGAACGGACTCCACATCAGCCCTCCCAAGAGAGTTTAGGACTTGGCGGTCGCTCCGTATCGTAAAACGCGATGAATCCTTCTCTCTCATTTTTTCTCCCCGAACACGAATATATGGAGTTGGAGTTGAGGTCGGTGGAGCGTCAGGGGGCCCACGAGGCAGGGGGTGTGCCAAGGGGGGGGGGGGGGGGTTAGGCGCGCCCCACCCTCGTGGACAGGGTGTGGGCCCCTTGACGTGGATTCTTCTTCCAGTATTTTTTATATATTCGAAAAATAATCTCCATTGATTTTCAGGTCATTCCGAGAAATTTTATTTCTGCACAAAAAATAACACCATGGCAATTCTGCTAAAAACAGCGTCAGTCCGGGTTAGTTCCATTCAAATCATGCAAGTTAGAGTCCAAAACAAGGGCAAAAGTGTTTGGAAAAGTAGATACGACGGAGATGTATCATGCCACAAATAAGTTGCACTATCATTATTAAACTTGTATCTTTTGGCTTCAATACTATGAATATGTGTATCACTACTATCGAGATTCAATAAAAGTAGACCACTCATTAAGGGTGCATGACCATAAAAGATATTACTCATATAAATAGAACAACCATTATTCTCTGATTTTAAATGAACAACCTTCTCACATCAAACAAGATCCAGATATAATGTTCATGCTTAACGCTGGCACCAAATAACAATTATTCAGGTCTAATACTAATCCCGAAGGTAGATGTAGAGGTAGCGTGCCGACGGCGATCACATCGACTTTGGAACCATTTCCCACATGCATCGTCACCTCGTCTTTAGCCAATCTTCGTTTAATCTGTAACCCCTGTTTCAAGTTGCAAATATGAGCAACAGAACCGGTATAAATTCCCAGGCGCTACTACAAGCATTAGTAAGGTACACATCAATAACATGTATATCAAATATACCTTTCACTTTGCCATCCTTCTTATCCGCCAAATACTTGGGGCAGTTCTGCTTCCAGTGACCAGTCCCTTTGCAGTAGAAGCACTCAGTCTCAGGCTTAGATCCATACTTGGGCTTCTTCACTTGAGCAGCAACTTGCTTGCCGTTCTTCTTGAAGTTCCCCTTCTTCCCTTTACCCTTTTTTATTGAAACTAGTGGTCTTGTTGACCATCAACACTTGATGCTCCTTCTTGATTTTTACCTCCGCAGCCTTTAGCATTGCGAAGAGCTCGGGAATTGTCTTATCCATCCCTTGCATATTATAGTTCATCACGAAGCTTTTGTAGCTTACTGGCAGTGATTGAAGAACTCTGTCAATGACACTATCAATAGGAAGATTAACTCCCAGTTGAGTCAAGTGGTTGTGGTACCAAGACATTCTAAGTATATGTTCACTGACAGAACTATTCTCCTCCATCTTGTAGCTATAGAATTTATTGGAGACTTCATATCTCTCAATTCGGGCATTTGCTTGAAATATTAACTTCAACTCCTGGAACATCTAATATGCTCCATGACATTCAAAACATCGTTGAAGTCCCGATTCTAAGCCATAAAGCATGGCACACTGAACTATCGAGTAGTCATCAGCTTTGCTCTACCAGACGTTCATAACATCCGGTGTTGCTCCTGCAGCGGGCTTTGCACCTCACTACTGCAGGATGCTGCTAACGTGACACTACGATCAGAGACCCTTCGACGAAACTTTGTGCGATGCCATAATCGCAAACGGCGGTGTAAAAAATCCGTCAAAAAGGTGCAAAGCGTTTGCGATGGAGGATGCATCAAACACATTTCAGATTTTAGTTGCGTGTGTGATTCAAGGCATACGATTCAGTTCAATTAACTGTTTTCGATGAGGAGGAACAAAAGAAACTGGCAGCCAGATGAAGGCGTGTGTGATGTACAGCATACGGTTCACTCGGATGAACTATTTGTGGTCAGGCAACACAAAAGAAACGGGCAGCCAGATGAAGGTGTGTGCGATATACAGCATATGGTTCACTCAGATGAACTGTTTGTGATTAGGCAACACAAAAGAAATGGTCAACCAAATCAAGGTGTGTGTGATTGAGGGCATATGCTTCAGAAGGGTTAACTGTTTGCGATTAGGCAACAGAACAGAAACGGATAAGCCAGATCAAAGTGTCTGCGATTGATGGCATACACTTCACATGGGTGAACTGTTTGCGATTAGCCACAACAAACTGACACAGTTAGATAGATCAATGCGCGTGCGCTAGATGTGCACACCCATTCTAATTAAAAGAAGCATGCGCGATGGTAATAACAAGCGCGCACGGTTGTTGGAACAAGACGTGTGCTGCCATTGTCTATTGCGGTGCACCCTATGGTGCAAACACCACGTACGCGGCTGAGAAGGTGTGCGTGCCCACGTTGCGCCTTCCGGGAATAGTGCCACACTTATAATCATCAGTAAATTTTGAGCATGCGTCCCGTCAAACACTACTGCAGGATGCTGCTAACGCGACACTACAATCAGAGACCCTTCGAGAAACTGTGTGCGATGCCATAATCACAAACGATGCTGTATGAAAACCATCAGAAATGTATAAAACATTTGCAATGACGGATGCATCAAACACGGTTCAGGTTTTAGTTGCGTGGGCGATGAAGGGCATACGGTTCAGTTCAATTAACTATTTGCGATGAGGAGGAACAAAAGAAACGGGCTGCCATATGAAGGTGTGTGCGATACACAACATATGGTTCACTCGGTTGAACTATTTGTGATTAGGCAACACAAAAAACGGGCAGCCAGATAAAGGTGTGTGTGATATACAACATACGGTTCACTCGGATGAATTGTTTGTGATTAGGCAACATAAAAGAAACGGCCAGCCAGATCAAGGTGTGTGTGATATACGGCATGCGGTTCACTCGGATGAACTGTTTGCATTGACACAAGAGTACAGAAACGGTTCAACTTAACAAGACATTTATGTTGTGCGATGGGATTGCTAGTGGTGTCCATATGAAAAGTGCTAGTGATTTTAGTTGAAAAAATTAGATAGTGCTAGTGATTTGTAGCTGCATATTTTGACAAATCGCAGTGTTACAAGGTTGACAAATGGCAATGTTACTAGATAAACAAATGTCAATCTTTCCAGTTTGATAAATGGCAACATACCCAAAATGATAGATATGCAAATCTTACCCAATTGTTTGTACATGGTTGCACACGGGTCATGCAAAACAACCGTTTGCATTGAAGGGATGCAGAAATCCTGCTCCACACATTTTCCCTTGGCTTCCTGGGGAAGCTGTCGGTTTGCATACGGGTGTTCTAACTAAAATGTTTGCGATGAGTGTTTTATATTTAAAAACCCTTGACGTTTTTTTCAAAATAAAATCGTTTGATAAGTCTGTACATTAAGAGAGAAAAACACAAGTTCGTTCAAACCATATCTTTCATTCAGTCACACCATGAATCTATATTCATATGATCGAGAATTCGAGATACAATATTAAACCCCAAAAAAACTATTTCCGGTGGTGGCGGAGGCGGCGTGCCACGCCGTCGTTGTCGTTGTCGTCCTCTGGTATGCCGTTGTTGAAGTCTTCAAGCCAACACAAAATGTTCTTCACTTGTAAATCAAACATCATGTTGTCGCGCGATCGACGGGCGGGGCACGGGAGGACGGCAACTGGCGCTGCTGAGAGGTAGCGGTCGACGGCAGCGTCCTATGCTGCTGAGGGGGGGGGGGCGCACGGGCATGGGCACGGGCGCGGCGGGTGCAGCCAAACGCATGGGGACCGACGCCGCAGTGGGTGGAGGGGCACGCATGGGCACCGCGGATTCAGCCAAATGCACGGAGGCCGACAACACGATGGGTGGAGGGGCATGCATGGGCACGGGCACGCGCGTTGGCGTTGGCATGTACACGAGCTCGCGCGGGTCCGCGGAGACCTCGCTGATGCCCACGGTTTCCAGCTCTGCGATAGTGCTCGGCGACCATCCCGTCAATGCTACAGGGATGGTCACTGGCACGAGCGCGTGGATGGGAGCTGGGACGGGAGCGGGGGCAGCAACCGCCGCGGCCAACTCGTTCTGGGCCATGTCCATGAGGCCCCATTCCTCCGTATTTTCTATCTCCTCTGGCTCGGAGTCAACTTCACCAAACTTGAAGACTAGTGACAGATGATCATTCTGCGCCATGGCGGTGGAGGTCTGCGCGGGGGGGGGGGGGGGGATGGGAGGCGAACAGTAAGGACGCCCATATTAAACAGCGGCTCGGGCTCCATTAATGGAGAGGAAGGCGGGCGGCCAGGGAAGTCAATGGGCTCGCTTCCCAGTGAGCCTATGCAGCGTAAAGCTCGCACGCTTCGCGGCGAGCCTGCGCATTGGAGGACAGCTTAAGAGGCTAAGGGCGAACAACCATATGGTCCATATCTACATACTTAACATATATAGTAACAACTAGCACATTTTAAGAGGTTGAGGGCCAACAACCACAACTATCCACTGGAAGCAGCTTGATCACGGCGACTCAGCATCTCGTCAATGAAAAGAAAGAGCCCTCCTGTGCCTTGGTAGAGCAGGAGTAGAACAGTGTCTCCAATTTTCTAATATGGATGCATTTCCATGAGAAGCGAGAACTTGTTAATTTGAATGGTTCCATTTTTGCGGGAAATGCAGTACCTTGCAATCACTTTGGCGTTATTAGCAGACACAAGTGTAATTCGACCACGCTGGGAAATCGATCCAGGAACGGCTACAGGGGCAATTTCTGTTGACATGTAGAATAAAAAACAATTGTAACATATCATTGAAGATATATTTAGTTTATGAGCATCAACATTAAAAAAAGACTTTTTACCGGTGCTTTGTGCACATAATTGGTCTTGTTCAGTGTGTGCACCATAGGTCTAATTAATCCCATCCAAAATCCACCGTTCATATGCTGTGCTATCTCTGTCAGATTATCAACAAAGTTTATGACATGCTTCAAGTCCTTCCAGTGAAATCTGGTACGCTTAGTAACATACAGATCGTTCACTATGCGTCCAACATATCCTGCTTAAAAAGTGGAAAGGTATTATTTATTCATAACATGGCAGAAGAATATATAGTGCACATAAATTGGTAAACATAATTTGTTACTGCCTAGGAATGAAGTCAGAATGTGATATCACAATTGGTTGCTTAAATAGTGATCAATTGGTTGCTTAAATAGTAATATGACAACATGGAGAAAGTTGAAAGGACACTAACCTCGATCAGACTTTGATCAGCTGATGACGTTGGGGAAGTAAACATCCATGTTAATTAGACCAGGCTGTGGTGGACGCACTAGAATTTTATTGCCAGCTTTCAGTTCATAACACTTAGACATTTTTTCTCCAAAGGTCCGCACTAAAATAGGAGTGACCATCTTCATCAAGTTTTACGCTAACCGTCATTGTAAACCCATGTTGCCTTATCAATATGACATCCTGGGAGTCATCAGCAAAGTAAAGCCCAAGATTTCCTTCTACTCCTATTCTTGCAAAGCAAGGGATGTACTGCTTGAAATGAAAATTAAGATCATAAATTAGATATATTGAAATAACCGAGCAAGATGCAAATATGGGAGTAACTGATAGAACATATCCATATATAGATGCAAGCAAAGTACAAAAATATAGAATTAAAAATAGATAATGCAACAAAGATTTGATGCAAATATATAGATAATGTAGCAACCGACGGTATATGTTCACAAATTTAGGCCATGCCGATCGTGGTAGGTTGAGATTGATGTAAGTGCATCTAGTGCCCCTTAGCGATTTTGGTGTATTGAAGACTTATAGGTTAAGGGACTAATGTGTTTTGGAGTGTACATAGGTCTATAAGTCTATGAGGAGTTTGATATTTACAGAGAAAGTCAACCCCTAAAAATGAATGTCTTTGACTGAAGACTTTGGATTTCTGAAGACTTTGAAAGTGAAGAAATTGGTGTGACCTTGAAGACTGGGTATTCATTCGAGGAACATGAAGTGTGAAGAATATTTTTTCATAGTTTCATTTTCTCATTCTTGAGTCATAGGAAACACCGTACTGTTAAAGGGGGTCAAGGAAATACTAAGGAAAAATTTCCATGTGATGCTCAACTCAAATCCTACATCTACCAATCCCTTCGAGTGAAGCCATTGGAAATCTCATACAGCTCAGTCAATTTCTTCAGTGACAGAGACGAAGTTCTGCTAGTCTCTGAGGAATTTGTTCTGGCTGAGGAGTTAGGAATTCGCTAGTGCGGATTGCCTACACAGTGAGGAACATGATAGCCCTGAGGAATTTGATACTCAAAATTCCGACCGTTGCTGTGCTATGCGCCAGCTGTCCCAAAATATCTACCCACCTAACGGTCATATCATTGAAGGGAATTTATGTCTTATCATGTCGGGCTGCTCCCTAGGCTATAAATAGCCGCCCCCTACAACCACTAGCTGGTTGTCTGCTCTGAGAGAAACTGACACTTATCATTTGAGAGCATCCCATCCTCCGAGGACTTTGAGAGAAAATCATCAAGTGAGGAAAACCCAAACCTAAACACCTACAAACCCAAAGTGATTGAGCATCACTGAAGAGATTGATCATGCGTGGATCTGACGCTTGTTACCTTTGAAGACTGTGCATCTTCCAGACGGTTAGGCGTCATGGTCTAGAGCATCCAAGAGGAAATTGTGGATTGCCGTGTGACCGAGTCTGTGAAGGTTTGGAAGTAACCTGAAGACTTACCACGAGTGATTGGGAGAGGTCTGTGTGACTGAGGGAGTCCTGGATTAGGTGGTCTTCGGACATCCGGACTATATCCTTTGGCCGGACTGTTGGACTATGAAGATACGAGATTGAAGACTTCGTCCCGTGTCCGGATGGGACTCTACTTGGTGTGGAAGGCAAGCTAGGCAATACGGATATGGATATCTCCTCCTTTGTAACTGACCTTGTGTAACCCTAGCCCCCTCCGGTGTCTATATAAACCGGAGGGTTTTAGTCCGTAGGACAACATACAATCATACCACAGGCTAGCCTTTAGGGTTTAGCCTCTCCGATCTCGTGGTAGATCAACTCTTGTACTACTCATATTATCAAGAATAATCAAGCAGGACGTAGGGTTTTACCTCCATCAAGAGGGCCCGAACCTGGGTAAAACATCGTGTCCCCTGCCTCCCGTTACCATCCGCCTTAGACGCACAGTTCGGGACCCCCTACCCGAGATCCGCCGGTTTTGACACCGACATTGGTGCTTCATTGAGAGTTCCTCTGTGTTGTCACCATTAGGCCTGATGGATCCTTCGATCATCGATAGCGATGCAGTCCAGGGTGAGACTTTTCTCCCCGGACAGATCTTTCTATTCGGCCGCTTCGCACTGCGGGCCAACTCACTTGGCCATCTGGAGCAGATCGAGAGTTACGCACACGGCCACGAGGTCAGGTTTGGAAGCTTAAACTACACGACCGACATCCGTGGAGACTTGATCTTCGACGGATTCAAGCCCCGGCCGAGTGCACCGCACGGTCACGATGAGCATGATTTAGCTCTACCATCGGACAGTGTTCAGGAGACCGCATCGGCAACCTCTCCGACCCTCAAATCGGAGCCAATTGCGCCATCCATGGACGGGTGGATAGACCCCGCCACGGAGGCTGTATTCTCAACGGCGATCGAGCCAAATATCGACCTTACCCTTCACGGGAGCCGTGACGCCGAACTACCGGATTCTTCCTCGGCCACGGACTCCGAACCGCCCGCGCCCGTGCCTATCGAATCCGACTAGGCGCCGATCATGGAGTTCACCTCCGCGGATATCTTTCAGCACATACTGAACTCATTAAGGTCTCTCTCCCTGTCAAGAGAGTCTGGGCCGAACTATGTTCGGCAGGATTGGCATGCGGATGACGTAGAAATTCGCTGCCCACCCACCACCCACTTAGTAGCCACTGTCGACGATTTGACCGACATGCTCGACTTCGACTCCGAAGACATCGACGGTATGGATGATGATGCAGGAGACGAATAGGAACCACTGCCCACAGGGCACCGGACACCCACTTCATCATATGATGTATACATGGTGGACACACCCAAAGAAAACGACGACGAGGAACGGAAGGACGCATCGAAGGGTCGTTCCCTCGAGAAGCAGTTAAAGCGGCAGCATAAGCGCCGCTCAAAATCCCGCCTCGGCAGAAACAACGATCATATAGACCCAGCGATAGAGCAGGGTGAACCATCGCCTGACCAGGGCAACACGGAGAATCAAACCGAATAACCCGACCCCGTCGAAGATAACAGTCCGAACGACATCACACCGGACAGGCACTTGGAGCAACAGAATGCCCATCAAAGGCTGGTTGCCACTGCGAGGAGTTTGAAAAAGCATAAGCAGAGGCTCAGGGCTGCACAAGACACACTCAAAATCAGATGGAGTGAAGTACTCAACACTGCAGCAAAGTACGGCGGTAATCGCCATACCAAGAGCTATCCAAAGTGAAAGTTGCTACCTGAATTCGATGAGGAGGCCTTAGATCCCCCGCAACCAAAAATCAAAATGGCCATCCGGTCAGATAGACGACCTCATGGCCAACATAGAGCGGCAAACAATGCCGCACGTAAGCCAGTACGCGATCCGCATGAAGGCTCGCATCAAAAGGACGATGTAACCAGATCCATCTACGGGGCAAGCAAGCGCACTCCAGCATGCAATGCAACACAACAAACATCCCAACACCACGGGACACCCAAATACAGGGGTGCCGCACACCCCCTATGTTTCACCGATGAGGTGCTGGACCACGAATTTCCAGAGGGATTCAAACCCGTAAACATAGAGGCGTACGACGGAACGATAGACCCTGGGGTCTGGATGGAGGATTACATCCTCCATATCCATATGGCTCGAGGAGACGATCTCCACACCATCAAGTACTTACCCCTCAAGCTCAAAGGGCCATCTCGGCACTGGCGTAAAAGCCTCCCCGAAAACTCCATTGGAAGCTGGGAAGAGCTCGAAGACGCTTTTCGGCCAAATTTTCAAGGGACTTATGTCCGACCACCGGATGCAGACGATTTGAGTCATATAACTCAACAGCCCGAAGAGTCAGCCCGAAAGCTTTGGAACAAGTTCTTCACTAAAAAGAACCAAATAGTCGACTGTCCGGACGCAGAAGCCTTAGCAGCTTTCAAGCATAGCGTTCGAGACGAATGGCTTACCAGACACCTCGGCCAAGAAAAGCCGGGAACAATGGCAGCATTAAGAAGCCTCATGACCCGCTTTTGTGCGGGCGAGGACAGCTGGTTAGCCCGATGCAGCACCAGCGACCCAAGTACATCCGAAGTCAGGGACGGAAATGGGAAATCACGACGCAGCAAAAACAAGCGCATGAATAAAGAAGACAGCCCGAAGAGCACGACGGTAAACGCCGGATTCAAAAGCTCTCGGCCAGGTCAGCAAAAGCCGCCCCCCAAAGGCAACACAGATGAACTGTCCAGCCTAAACAAGATTCTAGACCAAATATGTCAGATCCATAGCACCCCCGATAAACCTGCAAACCATACCCATAGAGAATGTTGGGTCTTCAAGCAGTCCGGCAAGCTCAACACCGAACATGAGGGGCAGGATACACCAAGCGAAGACGAGGACGAGCCTCACAAGCAAAGCACTAGGGAACAGAAGAAATTCCCACCAGAAGTCAAAATAGTAAATGTGTTATACGTGACAAAGGGGAGAAACAAAGCGGCACTCCTAGAGACACATGCCCCAGGGCCTATCACCGTGGAGTTCTACCACTGGTCGTCAAAGCCGATCACCTTCGACCATCGGGATTACTCGGCAAGTATCCAACGTGCAGGATGGGCTGCCTTGGTATTAGATCCAATAATTGACGGATACCACTTCACACGAGTCCTGATGGACGGCGGCAGTAGTTTAAACCTGATATATCAGGACATAGTCCGCAAAATGGGGATAAACCCAACAAAAATTAGCCGCATCAATACTACCTTAAAAAAGGAGTAACACCAGAGGCCCATTGCACGACCTCCCTGCTACTAGAGGTTATATTCAACTTTCCCGATAACTTCCGCAGTGAAAATTTAACATTCCACATCGCTCCGTTCCAAAGTGGTTATCAAGCACTACTCGGACGTGAAGCTTTCGCTCGCTTTAACAAAATACCGCATTACGCTTCTCTCATGCTTAAGATGCCTGGTCCACGTGGCATCATTACAGTAAATGGAAATATCAAGCGCTCCTTGTGCGCGGAAGACCGTGCGGCTGCCTTGGCAGCCGCACACTAAATGGCCTCACCAACTAATGCATCTGCCAGGTTGTTAAGACCACAGACGCGGTTAGACGAGTCCGGCGCAGCTATATGTACTTGATACAGGTCTGATGGCTATACCCCTATTACAATACAAGGGGCTCAACAAGCACAATGAAGTGGCAATTAGGCTCAACTTTACTCATCTTGAACTGTATATAGTTTATTTAGTATAACCTACCTTTTTGCACGACAACTTTTCAACTAAGTTCCTCTCTTTTACAGATGACCATCGTGCTACACCCATCCAGGACATGGCACAACGGAGACACAGGCGCAGACGTGTAGCAGGGATCCGTTCCAAGGATTCTTTTTAGATGAAGACCCTGCGTAAACCTTTTTTACTATCTCTTGTTGATACATATCGCTCGGATTCTTAGTACAATTGAGAAGGATGCTGACGTATTGGCATGTGGCCACGTCAGAATATTGCACGTACCTGGACACCAGGGGCTTATTACAAAGGGCACTGTTTAGGCCCGGTTTACATCATAAAGACCGAATACCTTAGGGAGTGTTCGGCGTCGCGAGTTTGGCCTTATATGCATCAGCTCGGAATCATGTTTTTGGTCAAATGTTGGGTTTGCCCGGCTCCTGTGTTTTGCTGCCTTACGTTCCGCTCTATCGGCTAAGGTGGCACCAGGAGAACTACTGCGATTGTGCCCTGGTTCATCCGGACGATCACCTCAGTAGAGAAAGCCGAAAACTGACTGTCATGATATAGCGTGAGACTGGTCAACCACTCGATGACCTAGCGGAATCTTCGGGATTCCTCCGCCTTAACGAAGTGCCGTTTCCCGGCCAGGCATGTATGCGCCCCGAATCCGGATGAGCGCGGAGCCACCAGGGGCCATATAGTAGCCCCACTCTCAAACTCCTCTGGCTAAGTGAAAGTGTTAAAGCATTATAGTCTGGTTGCCTAGTTCACTGCGCTATCACCTCCTTAATGGACCAAGACGTTGCATCAAGTGTGAACATGCGTCTTCTGCGAACACCCCCGCATTATATGCGTGGGGACTGAAGCCGACGTCTGCGATCTTTCAGGTTATATACATATATACATAAACGGCCGCACAGGAGGCATCATAGTACTTTCGGGCAAAAGTATAAATAAAGCCTTGATAAATTCAATAAAACATTGTTTTACAATGGGAATACATGTCACTCAAACATAATATTCTTCGAGCACTAAGCCTCTATCAAATGAGCACCTTCAAGAACTTCTTCAAAGTAGTGCTCGGCAGCCACTCGGCCTATTGCCGAACCCTGTGCCGCAACAGTGGTGGCATCCATCTCCGCCCAGTACGTTTTGACACGGGCAAGGGCCATCCGAGCACCTTCTATGCACGCTAATTTCTTTACAGCATCGATGCGTGGCACAACGCCAAGGAATTGTTGCAGTAAGCTAAAGTAGCTATTCGGCCTTGGCCTTCCTGGCCACAAATGATTCACAACGGACCTCGTGGCCAGTCCGGATAATCTATGGAGCTCGGCCCAACCGGTCAATCGCTCATTTAGCAACAGCGGATGGACTGGAGCGTGAAACTATGACCAGAACAACTTCTCCACTTCAGGACCTTTGTGATCCTTGAAGTACTCCATAGCATCCGCAGTACTTGCAGCCAAATCCATGTACTCATCTGCAGAACTCCATAGCCGGTCCAGAGGAGCATATTTCGGATCTCCGAACTTCGTCCGCAACAAGAAGGGCTTCCCAGAAACGATATTCGTAGCTTGATTCAACTCCTCCTTCGTCGCTCTAATTTTGGAGCGGGCTTCCTTGGCAGCCACCGGGCCTTCTCCAGGTCCGTCG
The DNA here is from genome assembly GCF_018294505.1 of Triticum aestivum. Taxonomy (NCBI): domain Eukaryota; kingdom Viridiplantae; phylum Streptophyta; class Magnoliopsida; order Poales; family Poaceae; genus Triticum; species Triticum aestivum. Next base: position 528,192,852 of record NC_057809.1, on the reverse strand, counting down.
TCTTCACCCGGTTTTCTTCTTCAAGAAGCCGGTAACGGTCAGCCACATCTTTTAACTCCATGGCCATCTTGGCAATTTTTTCTTTGCTCCCGCAATGTGCGGCCTGTTCGGCCCTTAACTCTTCGGCCGCCTTTAAAGCGGCCGCATTGCTACTCCTTGCTTGCTCCTTGGCTCGGGCAACCTCCGCCCGAAGGGTCTCCACGGTAGTAGCTCCATCTGCAGTCACAACATATTAAAGATACTGGCATCATGCTGCTCTTATTATGTGACGATCACCAGAAAAATCACTCACCCTGTGCCTCGTCAAGCTGCTTGTTGACAAGCACGATGTCGGCATCTGCCGCATCTAGCTGCCGCTTTAGTTCGGCAAACCTATCAGTCCGGCTAGCCACCGGAGCTTCAACCACCTGCGCATACAGGCGGTCTGGTTATTACCTGGGACTATGATCCTCTATTTGCCGCCGTTCTCGACGACAACCAGAGTCTCAGGGGCTACTATTTGCATGGGCATACCTAACGTATGCGGTACTATTAAAGGTATACATTATTTTACGTACCTCAAAGCCTTTCAACAGACTCATAAAAGCTTCGTGCAAACCGCTTTCGGCGGATGAAATCCTTTCAATTACCGTACCCATTAGTATACGATGCGCTTCCGAGATGACATCTTTCCCTAGAAGATCCTTCAGCGTGTCCGATCGCACACAATACGGACCCTTGCTGTCGCTCTCCTCAGGAGCCGGATACTGGGGATGCCGGACATCCAAAGGGTTATCCTCTGGCGATATTGGATCCGGAGATACCCTTCGCGATGACACTTCAAGGTCGCCCGCTTCTTGAGCTGGGGAGTCCGGGGGAGGCGTTTCGCTCTCCATCATCTCCGGAAGAAGATCCCCCCAAGATGAACTCTGTCGAGAAGGGCTGCGATCCGGGCTACAATTTACAAGCATCGGTTATTGTCTTTGGAAGTAAGGTAGGATATCTTCACTATTAAGTACTTTTCGATTACTTACAGCTCGGTAGAGGGCTGATCCCCGTGCGGACATTGTGCGGCAAGAATACCCTTCGAGGCAGGACCCTCTGGCGGAGATTTCTTCTCCCGTTTGGAAACCTTGGTTTCCGGATCTTCAGAGGTAGTCCTCTTCCTCCCCCAGGGAGAGAGAATGTCAGATTCTTCCCCTTGGTTATCCTCCCTCGTGGAGGCGCTCATTCCCTCGATTGGAATAGGTAGCGATGGAGGCCCGCTTTCGCCCTCTTTATTCCCCCCTTCATCTTCCTTTGAGGGCACCAGACAAGGTGTTGGCTCGAGCATCTTTTCCAGCACCAGATTGTCCAAGCCTTCAGGAAGGGGGGCCGAACACCGGATCATCTTCGCCTTTGTTATCCAGTCCTGGTCAAAGAGCGGTTTTTCAGAATGATGTCATGACAAATAAAAGGACAATGTGTTCGGCCGTGGGATTACTTACTTGGGCAGCGGGGCAGTTACAGCTCAGGCCCATGTCCTCGGTAGTGTCCGGACACTCTATTTGGGGTCCGAAGAACGATTTGTACATCTCCTTGTGCGCCATGCCGAGGAAATTCTGAATAGTGCGCGGTCCTTCCGGGTTGAATTCCCACATGCGGAGGGGCCGGCGTTTGCAAGGCTGGACTCGACGAACCAGCATGACTTGCATTACCATAACCAGACTGAAATCTCCCTCGAAGAGATCTCGGATACAACTCTGCAGTATTGGCACGTCCTTGGCTGGACCCCAGCTCAGCCCCCTGCTGATCCATGACATCAGTTGTGGTAGAGGGCCTGAGCGAAAGGTGGGGGCAACTATCCACTTGGCACTTCAGGGAGCTGTGACGTAAAACCACTCATGTTGCCACAATCCGGACACCTCTGGAAAGGAACCCTTTGGCCATGGAGCATCAGCAATTTTGCTTATTAGAGCACCTCCGCATGCTGCGTACTGCCCCTCGACCATCTTCGGCTTCACATCGAAGGTCTTGAGCCATAGGCCGAAGTGAGGGGTAATGCGGAGGAAGGCCTCACAAACGACAATAAATGACGAGATGTGAAGAAGGGAATCCGGGGCCAGATCGTGAAAATCCAACCCGTAATAGAACATAAGACCCCTAACAAAGGGATCCAGAGCGAGGCCTAGTCCTCGGAGGAAGTGCGAGACGAACACGACGCTCTCGTTGGGTTCGGGACTAGGGACGACCTGCCCTCGGGCGGGCAGCCTATGTGAAATTTTGGCGGTCAGGTATCTGGCTTCCCTCAACTTCTTGATGTCCTCCTCCGTGACGGAGGAAGGCATCCACTGGCCTTGACGGCTGGATCCGGACATGACTGAAGGTCCAAAGCACCTAACCTGGGCTTTGGGTGTTAGAACTCGAGGCAAGGGAAGGATTCGATTGAGCGCGGGAGGGAAAAAAGAAAAAAGCCTTGTTGAGGGAGTCCTGGATTAGGGGGTCTCCGGACAGCAGGACTATATCCTTTGGCCGGACTGTTGGACTATGAAGATACAAGATTGAAGACTTCGTCTCGTGTCCGGATGGGACTCTACTTGGCGTGGAAGGCAAGCTAGGCAATACGGATATGTATATCTGCTCCTTTGTAACCGACCTTGTGTAACCCTAGCCCCCTTCGGTGTCTATATAAACCGAACGGTTTTAGTCCGTAGGACAACAACAATAACATACAATCATACCATAGGCTACCTTCTAGGGTTTAGCCTCTCTGATCTCGTGGTAGATCTACTCTTGTACTACCCATATCATCAATATTAATCAAGCAGGACATAGGGTTTTACCTCCATCAAGAGGGCCCGAACCTGGGTAAAACATCGTGTTCCCTGCCTCCTGTTACCATCTGCCTTAGACGCACAATTCGGGACCCCCTACCCGAGATCCGCCGGTTTTGACACCGACATTGGTTGTTTCATTGAGAGTTCCTCTGTGTTGTCGCCAGAAGGAAGGATGTCTCGTCTTGTCTTTAAAGACGGTGGTACTGTCGGGGGAGCTTTGGCTGTCGGCCAAACTCTCCGGCTAGGCGGTTTCATCATGACCGCCTGTTCGGCCGCCGCGCCGACGATGACTTCTCGGGTCATCGAAAACAGCCTCCACGTCAAATCAGCACTCGCCGAACAGATGGATCCAATGGAGCTCGCCTCCTTAAACAAGCTCTTAGATCGCATCGCCACCTTGGGAGTCGCTACGGACTATGATCGGATTGGTCTTAAACCCGATCAAAGGGAGATTAACTCTCCACCGGTCACCCATCATATTGAAGTGGTGGAGGAACAATGCGGCGACCTTTCCTCCATCTTGAGGACCAACTATGTCCGGATTCCCGAGCTCTCTGAGCCGGACGCCCGTTCGCGGGAGGACAACATCCAATCCCTGAACTTAGAGTGAGGCATCAGGCCAGGATTATCGGGTCACACCCCGGAATCGGAACTTCCAAAATTGGAAATTCCTCGGCCCCTGGATCCCAGATCAGTTGAGGGTTCGGATTCAATTCCACCGACCCACCCAAACATAAGCGATCTTTCCCACATCAGGCAAGAGCCCCAGGAAACAGTACATAACTATTGGGCCAGATTCCTCCTTGTGATGAACAAGGTTAAGGACTGTCGCGAGGAAGACGAAATCCTTTTTTTTGCAATAATTACATGGACAAGGGAATCCTTAACGCCATAAATCGCCGTGAGATAACACGCTTCGCTGAGTTGGCGTCCATAGTACGAAAGTACTGTGCAATGGAAAGTGCCTGGAAAACCGAAATAAACTTTTGGGATAATCCGGCCCTGAATACAAACCCAGTCCGAAACAAAAGGGTGCATTATCACAATACACCCGGGTCAACTACCAAAAAGCAAAAACCCTCTACATGGTATGGAACCGTACTGGAAGGATGGCTCAACGGACCCTGCAAAATTCATAGTACAACGGATACAATACCAACACACAACCTTAGAGCATGTTGGATACTCCGGCAGGTGGCCAAAAGTGGTGAGGATCTACTTCTCCCAAATACCACAGAGCACCATCCCGTGGATAACAACACGGTGTTAACGGTCTTTGAGACCTTCGCGTCAAATAATAGACGCAAGCGAACACTCCACAGCATGGCCGAAATCTGCCACGTAGCAGCAATAAATCCATGGAGTGATACGGCTATTACCTTCAATGCCAGTGACGAACCTAAATTCCGAACAGCCCGAGCACTAGCCACACTGGTCCTCAATCCAATCGTGGACGGCTTTCGACTCACCAAAGTACTCATGGACGACGGCAGCAGATTAAACCTCATCTATGAGGAAACTCTTCAAAAGATGGAAATAGACTGGAACCACATTGAGCAAAGTAGCACAACCTTTAGAGGAATCATCCCCAGTCGGGAAGCACGCTGTGCTGGGAAAATCACACTAGATGTGGTATTCGGCACGCCGGATAATTACAGGTCCGAAGAAATTACATTCCAAGTGGCCCCATTCAGCAGTGGTTATCACGCTCTTTTAGGACGGGAGGCATTCACAATCTTCCAAGCTGTACCCCATTACGGGTACATGAAGCTCAAAATGCCCGGGCCCAATGGAACCATCACTCTCGCCAGCGATCCGGACACAGCACTCCGCGCCGAAAACAAAACAGCTGCATTGGCCCTCGAGGCATTATCCGAAGCCCTCTCGGCCGAGGAATTGACCATGCTACGCTCCACAGTGGACAGGGACGACGTGATACTCGACAAGAGATCCAAGTCCACCTCTTTTAAACCAGCGGATGAAATAGTCAAATTCCAAGTCCACCCAACGGACCCTACAAAAAACAGCCTCCATCGGGGCACAGCTAAGCCTCGATGTGGATGCCGCACTACGAGAGTTCCTGGGCAAGAACTGGGACATATTCGCCTAGCATCCCTTAGACATGCCAGGAATCCCATGCAGGCTGGCCGAGCATAGCCTCAATATCCTAAAGGGATTCAAGCTGGTCAAGCAAGCTCTTCGGTGTTTCTCCAAACCTAAGAGACATGCCATGGGAGAGGAACTAGCCAAGTTATTGGAGGTCGGATTCATCAAACAAATATAACACCCGGATTGGCCAGCAAACCTGGTGATGGTACCAAAGAAGGACAAATCCTGGCGCCTTTGTGTCGATTTCAATGACCTCAATAAAGCTTGCCCAAAGGATCCCTTCACCCTCCCACACATCGATCAAATCATTGATGCTACCATAGGACACGAGTCATTGTGTTTCCTCAATGCATACTCTGGTTACCACCAAATCAAGATGGCGGAGTCCGACCAAGCCGCGACGGCATTCATCACACCATACGGTCCCTTCTGTTTTAACACAATGCCTTTTGGGCTCAAGAATGCCGGCGCAACATATCAGCGCATGATTCAGACATGTCTGGAGAAACAAATCGGCAAAATAGTAGAGGAATACGTAGACGATGTGGTTGTTAAAACCAAACACGTCAACTCTTTGATAGATGACTTGAGGCTCACATTCGACAACCTCCAAACATACGACATCAAGCTCAATCCGGAAAAATGCATTTTCGGCGTACCAGCCGGAAAGCTCCTGGGTTTCATTGTCTCCAATAGAGGTATCGAATCTAACCCGGCCAAAATCCGAGCTTTGTCACAGTTGGCTACACCAACAGACCTCAAACAAATCCAGAAGTTAACTGGATGCGTGGCGGCTCTAAGCCGCTTTATCTCCCGCTTAGGAGAAAAAGCTTTACCCATTTATCGCCTTCTTCGACGCACCGAACACTTTGAGTGGACGGACGCCGCCACAGCCGGATTGGAAGAAATAAAGACCATTTTGGCAACCAACCCAATCCTGGCCGCGCCAAACATTGGTGAACCAATGCTATTGTACATTGCGGCAACTCATCAAGTTGTAAGCGCAGTGCTCGTCGTCGAACGAGAAGCCACCGGACATAAATTCTCTCTTTAAAAGCCGGTATACTATGTATCCACTGTCCTCACTCCATGCAAATCACAGTACCCACATTATCAAAATATAGCCTATGCGGTATTCATGGCGTCCCGGAAGCTATGACACTACTTTCAAGAGTGTTCGATTATGGTAGCCTCGAAGTGCCACTTAATGATATTATAACAACCGCGACGCTACGGGCCGGATTGCCAAATGGGCCATTGAGCTCCTCCCGTTCGACATAACATACAAACCCCGACGAGCCATTAAATTGCAAGTATTGGCCGACTTCGTCGCCGAATGGACGGAGGCCGAACTCCCTAAAGAGTACGGCGCATACTCCAACTGGATCATGCACTTCGACGGTTCTAAAATGTTGGCTGGTCTAGGGGCTAGCGTCGTCCTGACATCCCCAACCGGGGATACCGTTCAGTACGTACTGCAAATATTGTATACAGACTCCAACAATGCAGCCGAATACGAAGCTCTGTTGCATGGTCTTCGGATGGCAGTCTCCATGGGCATTCAACGCATGGAAGTGCGTGGGGATTCAAACCTCGCAATATCCCAAATAAATGGAGACTTTGACGCCAAGGATCCGAAAATGGCGGCCTATCGAAACGCCGTCCTAAAAATGTCAGCTCGGTTCGAGGGGCTCGAATTTCACCATATGGCTCGAGAAAACAATCAGGCGGCGGATGTCCTCGCCCGCATCGGCGCAAAACGTGATACGGTCCCCCCAACATATTTCTGGAAAGGCTATTCAAGCCATCCGTAGTATGGGAAGGAGACACCGATAGCAATAGTCCGGACCTGGCCAAAATGTCCGATACCGAATACTCTGACACAATCGGAGGCTCTGCCACCGAAATAACACCTTCAGCCCACGTAATAATGGCCATTATTGCCCCGTGGACAGAACCATTCCTGGCCTACCTAACTAGACAGGAACTTCCGGAGGACCAAAATGAGGCACACTGCATAGTGCGACGATCCAAGGCCTACAGGGTCCATGAGGGAGAATTGTACAAAAAAAGCACTACCGGAGTCCTTCAAAGGTGCATCTGGAAGGGCGGAATCTTTTGGCAGAAATTCACGTCGGACTCGACAGTCATCACGCCGCAGCCCGGGCCCTTGTAAGCAAGGCCTTCCACACATGATTCTATTGGCCAACAGCCTGGGCAGACGCATAGGACTTGGTCCAACGTTGCACCGGTTGCCAGCTCTTTGAAAATCAAAGCCACATGCCACCCACCGCCCTCCAAACAATCCCCATTACATGGCCCTTTGCGGTCTGGGGGTTTGACATGGTTGGACCCCTCAAAGGGGGAACCCACAAGAAAAAATACTTACTGGTCATGGTGGATAAATTCACCAAATGGATAGAGGCCAAACCTGTTAAAACAGCTGAATCCAGACCGGTGATAGACTTCATATCCGGGGTTGTACACCGTTATGGAGTCCTCCACAGCATCATCACTGACAATGTCACGAACTTTACGGCCGACGAGGTAAAACTCTGGTGCAACAAAATGGGCATCAAGCTCGATTATGCTTCAGTCTATCACCCACAAACCAACGGTCAAGTCGAGCGAGCAAACGGACTTATAATGAGCGGCATTAAACCCAGATTAGTGCGTTCCTTAACGGAGTCTGACACGCACTGGGTAGAGGAGCTCGACTCCGTACTCTGGGGGCTGCAGACCATGCCGAATCATAGTACCGGATATACACCGTTCTTTATGGTGTACGGCGCAGAGGCAGTCTTGCCCTGCGACATAATTCATGACTCGCCTTGAGTGCGCATGTAAAAATAAAGAGAAGCCGAGCTCGATCGGCAGGACAGTCTGGACACCTTGGAGGAGGAGCGCGATGTAGCCAAAGCCCGTTCCACATTTTATCAGCAACAGGCCCGCAGATACCAAAGCAGAGAAGTATGGGCCAAAACTTATAACATTGGCGAACTAGTTCTACGCCTGTCGGATAAGAAAAAGAACAAGCTCGAGCCCAAATGGGAAGGTCCCTTCATTATTGACCGAGTTCTGACCGGTGGAGCGTACCGACTGCGGGATGCATCGACTAGTTGACTCGAGCTGAACCCATGGAACGCGGCCAGGCTCCGAAGATTCTACGCCTAGCACCGGACTCTATGTTAGTCCCCTCCCTTTGTCCATTTTCTGCATATACATCATCTGTCTTGTTTCCCTTTCTTTCTTTCTCTTATTATTTCTCTAGGCCTTCAAGGGTCACCTTGTGCCTCACTTGTACATTACAGATGCGCTGACCGCACTCTTCATACCTGGGGGCTTCTTTCACAGAAGCTTAAATTATTTATCTGGGCCTCACGCCCAACACATGTGTTATACTTCCGCATGTACCTTTTTTCACCATTATATGCATCGATATGACTTAAGTTTTGGCCAAGCTGGGTTGCTTGGCTCTTGTATTTATGCCCTACGTTCCCGTTAATTCGGCTAGGGCATAATGGGAGCACCTCTGCGATTGTTACTGCCGGGTCAGCCGGATGTGTACCTCAGACTGGGTGAAGCCGAAAGCTAGCGTTCTTAAGGGAATATTCGGTCGGTGAACAAAAGATGATTTTTATTTATTGTCCATATCTGCCCCCAGATGCTTTTTCTGCGATTCTTATCGCAGTCCGGACATGCACTTTAGGGCATGCTTACCCAGGGAAAGGAACCCTTAACGGAACTATTCTCCCTGGAAGATGTTTCTTACTACCCATGTAATATAACATAACTAGTTGGGCACTTGTCTGATAAAGCACTAATGACCCCTACGCCTGGTCTCCACGCATACCCCGGTTCTTATATAACTGAGTGGGTATTCGGATACACTCGGGACTATTGGGCCCAGAGGTCGAAGCGAAAAGGTCCGCAACGACAAATGATCTACAATCCGGCTAGAAGGCATTATACACGTCACTTTAATTACATAGTCATGCAGACTGACTAAATTCCTCTTCTATACAGTCTAGCTTACAATCCTGTTGGGAATACATTGCGGCTAATTCTACTTGCCCATAAACTAAGCTAACGGGGATCTCTTTTCCGTCAGGCCCCACAGGTCCCACCTCGGCCATGTGATTTGGGTCTGCCTTGGTATGCCGAGTCTTCACCATGGCCCAGGCCTCTCTGGCACCCTATCGGCAGGCTGATATCTTCCATAATCGGAGGCACCGTCGTGCTCCCTTGAGCTTCTCCATAAGCTCGGCAACGCCCTCTGACAGGGAGACGGATGGGCACAAAGCCTGGGCAATGATGTCTACTACACAACCTTCTTCTTGTAGACGTTGTTGGGCCTCCAAGTGCAGAGGTTTGTAGGACACTAGCAAATTTCCCTCAAGTGGATGACCTAAGGTTTATCAATCCATAGGAGGCGTAGGATGAAGATGGTCTCTCTCAAGCAACCCTGCAACCAAATAACAAAGAGTCTCTTGTGTCCCCAACACACCCAATACAATGGTAATTTGTATAGGTGCACTAGTTCGGCAAAGAGATGGTGATAAAAGTGGTATATGGATAATAGATATGGGTATTTGTAATCTGAAATTACAAAAACAGCAAGGTAAAGAATGATAAAAGTAAGTGTAAACAGTATTGCAATGTGCGGAAATAAGGCCTAGGGTTCAGACCTTCACTAGTGTAAGTTCCCTCAACAATACTAACATAATTGGATCACATAACTATCCCTCAACATGCAACAAAGAGTCACTCCAAGGTTACTAATAGCAGAGAACGAACGAAGAGATTATGGTACGGTACGAAACCACCTCAAAGTTATTCTTTCCAATTAATCCGTTGGGCTATTCCTATAAGTGTCACAAACAGCCCTAGAGTTCGTACTAGAATAACACCTTAAGACACAAATCAATCAAAACCCTAATGTCACCTAGATACTCCAATGTCACCTCAAGTATCCGTGGGTATGATTATACGATATGCATCACACAATCTCAGATTCATCTATTCAACCAACACATAGGACATCAAAGAGTGCCCCAAAGTTTCCACCGGAGAATCACGACGAAAACGTGTGCCAACCCCTATGCATAGGTTCCCAAGGTCATGGAACCCGCAAGTTGATCACCAAAACATACATCAAGTGGATCATAGAATACCCCATTGTCACCACAGATACGCACGGTAAGACATACATCAAGTGTTCTCAAATCTTTAAAGACTCAATCCGATAAGATAACTTCAAAGGGGAAACTCAATTCATTACAAGAGAGTAGAGGGGGGGGGAAGAAACATCATAGGATCCAAATATAATAGCAAAGCTCGCGATACATCAAGATCGTAACATCTCAAGAACACGAGAGAGAGAGAGAGATCAAACACATAGCTACTGGTACATACCCTCAGCCCCGAGGGAGAACTACTCCCTCCTCGTCATGGAGAGCACCGGGATGATGAAGATGGACACCGGAGAAGGATTGCCCCCTCCGACAGGGTGCCGGAACGGGTCTAGATTGGTTTTCGGTGGCTAAGGAGGTTTCTGGCAGCGGAACTCCCGATCTATTGTGCTCTTCTGGAAGTTTTAGGATACGTAGGTATATATGGGTGAAAGAGATACGTCAGGAGACCGAAGGGGGGCCACGAGGCAGGGGGCGTGCCCTAGGGGGGTGGGCGCCCCCACCCTTGTGAGCACCTCCCTTCTTTCCTGACGTGCACTCCAAGCTTTTCCTGTAGCTTTCCTTCCAAAAATAACTTCTCCAGATGATTTCGTTCCGTTCCGACTCCGTTTGATATTCCTTTTCTTCGAAACACTGAAATAGGCAAAAACAGCAAATCTGGGCTGGGCCTCCGGTTAATAGGTTAGTCCCAAAAATGATATAAAATTGGATAATAAAGCCCAATATTGTCCAAAACAGTAGATAATATAGCATGGAGCAATAAAAAATTATAGATATGTTGGAGACGTATCAAGCATCCCCAAGCTTAATTCCTGCTCGTCCTCGAGTAGGTAAATGATAAAACAAAATTTTTGATGCGGAGTGCTACTTGGCATAATTTCAATGTAATTATTCTTAATTGTGAAATGAATATTCAGATCCATAAGATTCAAGACAAAAGTTCATATTGACATAGAAATAATAATACTTCATGCATACTGTAACATCCCAAATTTTCAATTTGGAATGTTATACACTAGATCATATGCATATCATATTTTCTTGCATTTTGGTTGATCCTAGAAATTTCACGCAACTCAGGGACCCTCGGAGAGAGTTGGAGATTTCGTTATTTTCATATTTGAGAGTTCTCTCGAATTTTGAAAATAGGATCATTTCATTTATTTATTTTATCTTCAATAATTTTCCGGTGTCAAAATATATGAGAGAGGGAATAATATGACTTTCCCAAATTTAGGAAAAATGAAGATATAATAAATAGATCAATTTTGCTTTCCGGTGTTTATTTGCATTTTATTTGGATAGGGAAAAATGCGCGTTTTCGAAAATTGCATTTTAGGTCCGGAGAAAAGTTCATTTTGTTCGCCTCATTTTTAGGAGTCGGGGAAAATTTACTTTAGATTTTTCGGAGTTCGTTTAGATCCCTTTTTGTTTTTTTTTCTGCGCGAGGAAACTATTTAAAAAAAATTGAGCAGCGCCTTGGGCCAAAGGCCCAAGCCAAGCCACCTACCGCCGCGCTCCCAGGTGCCAGGCGCCGAGCCAGGAGCCGGTCGGCCGCCGCCGCCTCTTGCTAGGACCGAATCCTTTTAGGATTCTAGGGCGCCCCCTTGTCCCCTTTTCCTTATTCGTTTCTTAGTCCTACTCCGTTTATTTTCTAGATCTTTCCTACTTCTATTCTAATTTCTTGTCCTCTACCCAAGTAAACCCCTCCCCTCCCCAATATAAATACCCAAGCACCCCCCCTCTAAACACATCAAATCAAAGCTCTCCTCCACACCGCGCCTTGCACCGCCGCCGCGCCGCCCCACACCCGCGCCGCGCCGCCTCACCCGCGCCGCCGCCTCACCCGCGCCGCATCACACCGCGCCTTGCGTCACCGCTGCCGCGCCGCATCACACCGCGCCCTGCGCCTCACCCGCGCCGCATCACACCGCGCCCTGCGTCACCGCCGCCGCGCCGCATCACACCGCGCCCTGCGTCACCGCCGCCGCGCCGCCTCACCCGCGCCGCCGCCGCACCTTGCCCACGCCGCCGCCCTACGCCGACGCCGTCGGAGCCCCGTTCACCGGAGACCTCGCCAAGGTAGCCCCGCGCTACATCTATTCTTTTTCTCGGATCGTTTTCTTCTAATCGTTCCGATTCTTTTCTTCTCTAAACCGTTCCGGTTTTCTAGATCAGTTTTTCGATCGGTTTTCTTCTCCAAAACCCTAGATCGGATTCGTTTTCTTCTCCAATTTAGTTGCTTTGGACCGTTCGCCGGACCGTTCGTCCTAACGAACGTGATCACCGGATTCTTCTAGGTTAACGAACGTCCGTTCGTTTAACCGTTCTTCTTTTTCTTTTCGTCGGATTTATTCCGCGATCGCGATCTCAGATCCGATCTTCTTCCTAGTCTTTTTTTCCGCTCGTTTATCGGAATCAGGTGATTCAAGCGCCTGGAGTTTCGTCTCGAAACCGCCGTTCCGTCTAATCAACTTGAACAAGCTTTTGTTACAGTAAAATTTTGACCTAGTTTCAACTTGCTAGAACCGAGTTGTTTTCTTCCGCCGTTTGTTTTTTGTTCTTTCTTTGCAACCGGAGTTCTTAAGTTGAACTACCTGGTTCGTTCTCTTGTTCGAGTTTTACCTGTGCATTAGATGAGTACTTATTGTATGCTTGTTGTTTGTCTGCGGTAGATTACCCGGATTGCGCCGCTTGTTACTTCGAAACCCTAGGACTCGCGGATCATCAGCAAGGCAAGTAACACTTTGATCATACCTTTTCTACAACCCATGTTTTACTGCATTAGATCAATCCTCACACATTGCATGATTAGGATCTAATTAAATTGTGGGATGGAAAGTAGATGAGGTAGTACCTATTACCTGTATTACTATGAAACCTTTGGGAGTTACTTCTACGTTGCTTATTATGCCATGCTATGCTAGTAGACGTGGATTGGGTGAGTGATATCCATGACAGATGTGAGATGATAATTTTAATGGTTTTATCTAAGGTGGCAACTTAAACACACATCTGGGTGGATTGAGGCACCTGATGTCTATCAGGACTTGCCTGTTTTTTTGGACCGCCACCCAGGCTCAAAGGGATCATAAAATCTTTCATGCTAGAAACTTCCGTGTGCAGCCACAAGCCATTATGGGCTCTGGCATAGTTGACTAAGTAGTGCGAACTCTTACGGGGTGGACTAGCAGATGTAGGGGATGTAGGTGTACCGGTCTACCCCACATGTAAGGTGCTAGTGCTTCTGAAAGACTATGTCTCGGTCATCCGTTTCTCAAACACCGTGTAGTGCGAGAAAACAAACGGAGGCGATCGAGTCTTGTGGGGAAAAGTGCGCAAACCTATGTAGAGTAACAAACTAATCATGATTAGCCGTGTCCCCTGTTATGGACAACTTGAGTATCTAGTACTTGAATATCATTGTGAATCTCAACATGTTACTTCTAATTAAGGTTATTGGGTTTTAATTACTTTTAATTGGGATTGAGAATGCTGTCAACCATTCTCAATGTTTCACAACCACCATGATAGTTAAATAAATTTATTCCTTTGCAGTAGGGAAAAATTGGCTTTACGCAAAACTGTAACCATAGAGCTTTCCACCAGCCATATATGCATGTAGTATAGCTGTTTCATTCCATTACTCTCTATGTGTTACTTTGCCATCATATTCCATGTGCTGACCCGTTTTCGGGCTGCAACGTTAATGTTGCAGACTTTTTAGACGACGATTGAGGTGCGTTTAGGTCGTGGTTCTATACTCAGTGATGCCGCTGGAGTTGATGGACCCATTTATCTTCCGAGTCTTCCGCTGTTATCGATATTAGATGGCCTTCAGCCATATTTATTGTAATAAGTTCTTTTTGAGCCATCGATGTAATAAGTGTGTGATTGCAACTCTGCTATAAAACCTCGATGTACTGTGTGGTGTCAGCATTACTGATCCAGGGATGACACCGTAGCACAGTAGACGTGATCCATTCGGGTCAGGTCGCTAAGAGATGGTATCAGAGCACACGCTGACTGTAGGACACGACCACTAAGTTAAAGCCATAGATCACCCTTCTCTTCTCATTTTCTAACTCCTCATCTTTTCTACTCTATTAGGATGACGCACGCGAAGATTAAGTACGCTCAACCGGATGAAGGCACACCATTTGGATTTCACCTGAAGGAAGTCACCAAGTACCTGAACATTGGATTACCAAGCTTCACGGGAACCTTCAACGCCACTCTGCCTGAAGAGGAGCGCTGGAAGATTCAAGCTCACGTTCCGGGAAGAACATTCGCGCCAATCACGAAGCCCATAGATAGTGTTTTCAATGCACCAACCTGGAGTCTAGGAAGGAGCATGGCAGCTCATATCACCATAGGACGCATTGGAGAAGTTTATCAAGAAGACCTCAAGGACACTATCTACCAGATTTGCGGACGCCGTGATGAACAATGGGAGTTAGTCAGCACCAAGAAGGATAGATCCATTGCATCTTTCATCCAGGAGTTAAACCAGCACATTCGACGCCACGAGAACCAGATGTGCAATGATATGGTAGAGTTGAAGAATGCGAAGGCAAGGATCATCGAGCTAGAAGGAGAACTAAAGTCTACACGCAAGGACTACATGGACGAGATCGTACCTCTAGCAAGGCACAATGGCGATCTTAAGCAAGAGATTGAAGAACTCAAGAGGAAGTTAGCATCCCAGGAGGAAGACAAGTACGTCGCATGTCCAGACAACTACATCATCATCGACGACACCGATTCGGATCCAAGTGAACCCGACTTTGAAGACGAAGCTGGAGTAGATATCATGGAGTCTTCCACCGGTTCAAATTTCTAGATGACCACCAGATAGTAGTAGTATTCCCCCATGTAAACACATTATAGTCGAGCACTTTTGCGATAGTTAGACCGTTTGTAAGCCCTTGTTTGATTGATTGAAGTGAATTGTGTGCTTTTGCCTCATGTGCATATGGGTAGTGTTTTCCCTTTAGACCCCCTCTATTCTTAATTCTCGTCTTTTCTAAACCCTCAGATGCCTCCGAGACGTGACAATGGATTTCCACCGGAGCTCACTCAGTTGATCCAGCAGCAGAATCAATTGATGCAGATGTTAGTTCAGAATCAGCAGAACAACAACAACAACCCACCACCACCACCTGTTGACCACTTAGCCCGTTTCCTTAGGCTGAATCCGCCAGTGTTTTCTAGTAGCACCGAGCCGATAGTAGCAGACGATTGGCTCCGCAAGATATGAAGGGAGTTGACCACTGCAGGCTGCACGGATGGTGAGAAAGTGAAGTTTGCCGCACACCAGCTTGACGGACCCGCGGCAGCATGGTGGGAGAATTTCACAGCCACTTACCCAGTTGACACTGTCACATGGGATCAGTTTCAGCAAGCTTTCCGCACTGCCCATGTTTCAGCAGGAGCTATGGCCATAAAGAAGCGTGAGTTTCGCAACTTACGCCAAGGAGGAAGGACTGTTGGCCAGTATGTGGAAGAGTTTAGTAAGCTAGCCCGTTATGCCCCAGATGACGTTGCTACGGATGCAGCCAAGCAGGAGAAGTTTCTGGAAGGATTGAATGATGAACTAAGCATGCAGTTGATGGTAGCAAGTTTCAACAACTACCAGGAGTTGGTAGATCGTGCCATCATGATTGAAGGGAAGCAACAGCAGATTGAGAACCGTAAGAGGAAGTATGGACAGGGGAAGTATAACTCTGGAGCCCAGCAGAAGCCCCGTTTTACCCCTAAACCGGGATTTAAGTTTCAGCACACCCATGGAGGAGGTAGCTCGCACAACCATAATGGCCACAAGAATGGTAATGGGAATGGAGGAAGCAACGGCCAGAACCGAACAACCCCATCAACCCCAACCAAGAGAGACCTGAGTCAAGTCACCTGTTTCAAGTGTTCGAAGACCGGACATTATGCCAATGAATGTCCTGAAGGCCAGAATGGAAATGGCAATGGAAGCTCTGGGAAGAAGCCGAACCCTTTCAATAGGGGACAGGTGAACCACGTTAATGTGGAGGAGATTGAAGATCAGCCCGATGCAGTAATCGGTAAGTTTTTGGTTAAGTCATTTACTGCACTCGTTCTTTTTGATACTGGTGCATCGCATTCATACATATCAAGGGGATTTGTGGAAAAGTATAGCCTGCCCACTAGGATTCTTAAAACACCTATGCTAGTAAGCTCGCCAGGAGCAGAATACATGGCCAGACAAGGATGTTTTCAAGTACCATTGAGTATAGGAAGGCATGTATTCCCAACGGATTTAATTATTCTGGAATCCCAAGGTCTGGATGTGATTCTTGGTATGGATTGGCTGTCGATGTATGGAGGAAACATCGATTGCGCCAGTAAGACAATTTTGCTTACCACACCAGAAGGAAGAAGGATCAAGTATGTATCCCGGCATGTGCCAAACAGGACACAAGTGAATTGCTTATCAGGAGTTGTGCAGGAGGAAGTACCAGTGGTAAAGGATTTTCCTGATGTATTTCCTGAGGAATTACCAGGCATGCCACCGGATAGAGACATTGAGTTTTTGATTGAGTTATTGCCAGGTACAGGCCCAATATCGAAGCGACCGTACCGGATGCCCGCAAAGGATTTGGTGGAAATTAAGAATCAGATTAAGGAGCTATTGGATAAAGGTTACATTCGCCCAAGTTCTTCACCTTGGGGATCACCCGTACTTCTAGTGGAAAAGAAGGATGGATCATTAAGGATGGTTGTAGATTATCGGGGATTGAATGAAGTAACCATCAAGAACAAGTACCCACTGCCAATGATCAACGATCTGTTTGATCGATTGCAAGGAGCTAAAGTGTTTTCCAAGATCGATTTGCGATCAGGGTACCATCAGTTGAAGATTCGAGAGCAGGACATACCTAAGACATCATTCACCACAAGATATGGACTGTATGAGTATACCGTTATGTCATTTGGGTTGACTAACGCACCTGCCTATTTTATGAACCTGATGAACAAAGTGTTTATGGAGTTTTTGGATAAGTTCGTCGTAGTGTTCATTGATGACATCCTAGTTTATTCAAAGAATGAAGAGGAGCATAAGGAACATTTGCGTGTGGTTTTGGAGAAATTAAGGGAACATCAGTTATATGCCAAATTCAGCAAATGTGAGTTTTGGTTGAAGGAAGTTGGATTCCTCGGACACGTTATATCCGGAGAAGGTATAGCAGTTGACCCCACAAAGGTTGAGACCGTAACCGAATGGGAAGCACCAACAACAGTTGGAGAGATCCGGAGTTTTCTTGGACTCGCAGGATACTACCGGAGATTTATTGAGAATTTCTCAAAAATTGCGAAGCCTATGACGGAGTTGTTGAAGAAGGATACTAAGTTCAAATGGACTGAGGAGTGTGAGGCTAGTTTCCAGGAGTTGAAGAAACGATTGGTTACCTCACCGGTATTGATTTTGCCAGATCAGACCAAGGATTATGAGGTGTATTGCGACGCTTCACGTCGAGGACTTGGAGCAGTGCTTATGCAGGAAGGGAGAGTTGTTTCGTATGCATCACGACAACTGAAGCCTCATGAGTTGAATTATGCCACGCATGATTTGGAGTTAGCAGCCGTAGTGCATGCATTGAAGACGTGGAGACATTTCCTCATTGGAAATCATTGTGAGGTGTACACGGATCATAAGAGTTTGAAGTACATTTTCACTCAGAAGGAGTTGAACCTCCGACAGAGGAGATGGTTGGAGCTCATCAAGGATTATGACATGAGATTGCATTACCATCCCGGAAAGGCTAATGTAGTAGCTGACGCATTGAGTCGTAAGAGCCATGTCAATACCCTAGTGACGGGGAAAATACCAAAGGAATTAGCAGAAAACCTTCGTGAACTAAGCTTAGAGATAGTTCCGAAAGGCTATGTAGTAGCATTGGAGATTCAGTCAACATTGATGGATAAGATCAGAGAAGCTCAGAAATCTGACAAGGAGATTGCTGCTATAAAGGAGAAACTTAGCAAAGGAAAAGCAAAGGGATTTCGTGATGGATGAGCACGATACCTTATGGTTTGAGGACCGTGTTTATGTGCCCAATGACCCGGAGATCAGGAAGTTGATTTTGCAAGAGGCACATAATTCACCATATTCGATTCACCCAGGGAATACCAAGATGTATTTGGATTTGAAGGAAACATTCTGGTAGACCGGAATGAAGAAGGATATTGCAGCATAACAAACTGCTACGTATGCTGATACAGTTTGTGACGTATGTCAGAGAGTAAAGGCAGAGCATCAGAAGCCAGCAGGATTGTTACAACCATTGCCGATACCCGAATGGAAGTGGGATAAGATAGGCATGAATTTTATCACAGGGCTACCCAGGACAAAAGCCGGATATGACTCGATATGGGTAGTAGTTGATTGTTTGACGAAGGTAGCACATTTCATTCCAGTTAAGACCACTTACACCAGTGCTAAGTTGGCAAAGATATACATGACTAGAATCGTTTGTTTGCATGGAGTTCCGAGGAGTATCGTATCAGATAGAGGAACCCAATTTACCTCAAAGTTTTGGAATCAGTTGCATGAAACTTTAGGAACCAGACTAGAGTTCAGCACAGCTTTTCATCCGCAGACAGATGGACAGACCGAGAGAGTCAATCAGATTTTGGAAGATATGCTGCGAGCTTGTGCACTAGATTATGGATCAAGTTGGGACGAAAACTTACCGTATGCGGAGTTTTCTTATAACAACAGTTACCAAACCAGTTTGAAGATGGCCCCTTTCGAAGCTTTATACGGAAGGAGGTGCAGGACACCGTTATCATGGAACGAAGTTGGAGACCGTCAGTTCTTTGGACCAGATTTGATTAAGGAGTCTGAACGGAAGGTTAAGTTGATTCGCGATAGGCTCAATGTAGCCCAGTCCAGGCAGAAGAGCTATGCAGATTCTAAACGCAAGGAGACAGTTTACGAAACCGGAGACAGAGTTTACCTTCGAGTATCCCCACTTCAAGGAGTTAAGCGCTTTGGAGTTAAGGGAAACTTAGCACCGCATTTCGTTGGACCATTTAAGATCTTGAAACGTATGGGAGAAGTCGCTTATAAGTTGGAACTACCAGAAGGACTGTCAGGAGTTCATGATGTATTCCATGTTTCTCAGCTGAAGAAATGTCACGCCGAGATGGCGGAGGTACCGCTAAGAGATACAGTGCCATTAGAAGCAATTCAGTTAAAGGATGACCTAACATATGAGGAGAAGCCAGTCAAGATTCTCGATGTTGCCAGTAGAGTTACTCGCAGCAAGGTTATCAAGTTTTGCAAAGTTCAGTGGAACCACCATTCAGAAGATGAAGCCACCTGGGAGAGAGAAGAAGATTTGCTCAAAGACCACCCTCACCTATTTTCTAGCCAACCCGAATCTCGAGGGCGAGATTCATCTTAAGGGGGGTAGGTTTGTAACATCCCAAATTTTCAATTTGGAATGTTATACACTAGATCATATGCATATCATATTTTCTTGCATTTTGGTTGATCCTAGAAATTTCACGCAACTCAGGGACCCTCGAAGAGAGTTGGAGATTTCGTTATTTTCATATTTGAGAGTTCTCTCGAATTTTGAAAATAGGATCATTTGATTTATTTATTTTATCTTCAATAATTTTCCGGTGTCAAAATATATGAGAGAGGGAATAATATGACTTTCCCAAATTTAGGAAAAATGAAGATATAATAAATAGATCAATTTTGCTTTCCGGTGTTTATTTGCATTTTATTTGGATAGGGAAAAATGCGCGTTTTCGAAAATTGCATTTTAGGTCCGGAGAAAAGTTCATTTTGTTCGGCTCATTTTTAGGAGTCGGGGAAAATTTACTTTAGATTTTTCGGAGTTCGTTTAGATCCCTTTTTGTCTTTTTTTTCTGCGCGAGGAAACTATTTAAAAAAAATTGAGCAGCGCCTTGGGCCAAAGGCCCAAGCCAAGCCACCTACCGCCGCGCTCCCAGGCGCCAGGCGCCGAGCCAGGAGCCGGTCGGCCGCCGCCGCCTCTTGCTAGGACCGAATCCTTTTAGGATTCTAGGGCGCCCCCTTGTCCCCTTTTCCTTATTTCGTTTTCTTTAGTCCTACTCCGTTTATTTTCTAGATCTTTCCTACTTCTATTCTAATTTCTTGTCCTCTACCCTAAGTAAACCCCTCCCCTCCCCAATATAAATACCCAAGCACCCCCCCTCTAAACACATCAAATCAAAGCTCTCCTCCACACCGCGCCTTGCACCGCTGCCGCGCCGCCCCACACCCGCGCCGCGCCGCCTCACCCGCGCCGCCGCCTCACCCGCGCCGCATCACACCGCGCCTTGCGTCACCGCCGCCGCGCCGCATCACACCGCGCCCTGCGCCTCACCCGCGCCGCATCACACCGCGCCCTGCGTCACCGCCGCCGCGCCGCATCACACCGCGCCCTGCGTCACCGCCGCCGCGCCGCCTCACCCGCGCCGCCGCCTCACCCGCGCCGCCGCCGCACCTTGCCCACGCCGCCGCCCTACGCCGACGCCGCCGGAGCCCCGTTCACCGGAGACCTCGCCAAGGTAGCCCCGCGCTACATCTATTCTTTTTCTCGGATCGTTTTCTTCTAATCGTTCCGATTCTTTTCTTCTCTAAACCGTTCCGGTTTTCTAGATCAGTTTTTCGATGGGTTTTCTTCTCCAAAACCCTAGATCGGATTCGTTTTCTTCTCCGATTTAGTTGCTTTGGACCGTTCGTCCTAACGAACGTGATCACCGGATTCTTCTAGGTTAACGAACGTCCGTTCGTTTAACCGTTCTTCTTTTTCTTTTCGTCGGATTTATTCCGTGATCGCGATCTCAGATCCGATCTTCTTTCTAGTCTTTTTTTCCGCTCGTTTATCGGAATCAGGTGATTCAAGCGCCTGGAGTTTCGTCTCGAAACCGCCGTTCCGTCTAATCAACTTGAACAAGCTTTTGTTACAGTAAAATTTTGACCTAGTTTCAACTTGCTAGAACCGAGTTGTTTTCTTCCGCCGTTTGTTTTTCGTTCTTTCTTTGCAACCGGAGTTCTTAAGTTGAACTACCTGGTTCGTTCTCTTGTTCGAGTTTTACCTGTGCATTAGATGAGTACTTATTGTATGCTTGTTGTTTTTCTGCGATAGATTACCCGGATTGCGCCGCTTGTTACTTCGAAACCCTAGGAATCGCGGATCATCAGCAAGGCAAGTAACACTTTGATCATACCTTTTCTACAACCCATGTTTTACTGCATTAGATCAATCCTCACACATTGCATGATTAGGATCTAATTAAATTGTGGGATGGGAAGTAGATGAGGTAGTACCTATTACCTGTATTACTATGAAACCTTTGGGAGTTACTTCTACGTTGCTTATTATGCCATGCTATGCTAGTAGACGTGGATTGGGTGAGTGATATCCATGACAGATGTGAGATGATAATTTTAATGGTTTATCTAAGGTGGCAACTTAAACACACATCTGGGTGGATTGAGGCACCTGATGTCTATCAGGACTTGCCTGTTTTTTTGGACCGCCACCCAGGCTCAAAGGGATCATAAGATCTTTCATGCTAGAAACTTCCGTGTGCAGCCACAAGCCATTATGGGCTCTGGCATAGTTGACTAAGTAGTGCGAACTCTTACGGGGTGGACTAGCAGATGTAGGGGATGTAGGTGTACCGGTCTACCCCACATGTAAGGTGCTAGTGCTTCTGAAAAGACTATGTCTCGGTCATCCGTTTCTCAAACACCGTGTAGTGCGAGAAAACAAACGGAGGCGATCGAGTCTTGTGGGAAAAAGTGCGCAAACCTCTGCAGAGTAACAAACTAATCATGATTAGCCGTGTCCCCGGTTATGGACAACTTGAGAATGTAGTACTTGAATATCATTGTGAATCTCAACATGTTACTTCTAATTAAGGTTATTGGGTTTTAATTACTTTTAATTGGGATTGAGAATGCTGTCAACCATTCTCAATGTTTCACAACCACCATGATAGTTAAATAAATTTATTCCTTTGCAGTAGGGAAAAATTGGCTTTACGCAAAACTGTAACCATAGAGCTTTCCACCAGCCATATATGCATGTAGTATAGCTGTTTCATTCCATTACTCTCTATGTGTTACTTTGCCAGCATATTCCATGTGCTGACCCGTTTTCGGGCTGCAACGTTAATGTTGCAGACTTTTCAGATGATGATTGAGGTGCGTTTAGGTCGTGGTTCTATACTCAGTGATGCCGCTGGAGTTGATGGACCCATTTATCTTCCGAGTCTTCCGCTGTTATCGATATTAGATGGCCTTCAGCCATATTTATTGTGATAAGTTCTTTTTGAGCCATCGATGTAATAAGTGTGTGATTGCAACTCTGCTATAAAACCTCGATGTACTGTGTGGTGTCAGCATTACTAATCCAGGGATGACACCGTAGCACAGTAGACGTGATCCATTCGGGTCAGGTCGCTACACATACTAACAAAGCAATCATGTCTTCTCAAAATAACATGGCCAAAGAGAGCTATCCCTACAAAATCATATAGTCTGGCTATGCTCCATCTTCACCACACAAAATATTTAAATCATGCACAACCCCGATGACAAGCCAAGCGATTGTTTCATACTTTTTATGTTCTCAAACTTTTTCAATTTTCACGCAATACATGAGCGTGAGCCATGGACATAGCACTATAGGTGGAATAGAATGGTGGTTGTGGAGAAGACAAAAAGGGAGAAGATAGTCTCACATCAACTAGGCGTATCAACGGGCTATGGAGATGCCCATCAATAGATATCAATGTGAGTGAGTAGGGATTGCCATGCAACGGATGCACTAGAGTTATAAGTATATGAAAGCTCAACAAAAGAAACTAAGTGGGTGTGCATCCAACTCGCTTGCCCACGAAGACCTAGGGCATTTTGAGGAAGCCCATCATTGGAATGTACAAGCCAAGTTCTATAATTAAAGATTCCCACTAGTATATGAAAGTGACAACATAGGAGACTCTCTATCATGAAGATCCTGGTGCTACTTTGAAGCACAAGTGTGGTAAAAGGATAGTAGCATTGCCCCTTCTCTCTTTTTCTCTCATTTTTATTTTTTATTTTTTTATTTGGGCCTTCTCTTTTTTTATGGCCTCTTTTTTTATTTGGGCTTCTTTGGCCTCTTTTTTTTTCATCCGGAGTCTCATCCCGACTTGTGGGGGAATCATAGTCTCCATCATCCTTTCCTCACTGGGACAATGCTCTAATATTGATGATCATCACACTTTTATTTTTCTTACAACTCAAGAATTACAACTCGATACTTAGAACAAGATATGACTCTATATGAATGCCTCCGGCGGTGTACCGGGATGTGCAATGATGCATGGGTGACATGTATGAAAAAATTATGAATGGTGGCTTTGCCACAAATATGATGTCAACTACATGATCATGCTAAGAAATATGACAATGATGGAGTGTGTCATAATAAACGGAATGGTGGAAAGTTGCATGGCAATATATGTCGGAATGGATATGGAAATGCCATAATAGGTAGGTATGGTGGCTGTTTTGAGGAAGGTATATGGTGGGTTAATGGTACCGGCGAAAGTTGCGCGGTACTAGAGAGGCTAGCAATGGTGGAAGGGTGAGAGTGCGTATAATCCATGGACTCAACATTAGTCATAAAGAACTCACATACTTATTGCGAAAATCTATTAGTTATCGAAACAAAGTACTACGCGCATGCTCCTAGGGGGATAGATTGGTAGGAAAAGACCATCGCTCGTCCCCGACCGCCACTCATAAGGAGGACAATCAATAAATAAATCATGCTCCAACTTCATCACATAACGGTTCACCATATGTGCATGCTACGGGAATCACAAACTTCAACACATGAATTTCTCAAATTCACAACTACT
Source organism: Triticum aestivum (assembly GCF_018294505.1). Taxonomy (NCBI): domain Eukaryota; kingdom Viridiplantae; phylum Streptophyta; class Magnoliopsida; order Poales; family Poaceae; genus Triticum; species Triticum aestivum. The sequence continues at coordinate 528,168,833 of NC_057809.1, read as the reverse complement.
CAACTAGCATGACTCTAATATCACCATCTCGATATCTCAAAACAATCATCAAGCATCAAACTTCTCTTAGTATTCAATACTCTATATGAAAGTTTTTACTATTCTTGGATGCCTAGCATATTAGGATTATTTAAGCAAATTACCATGCTATTTAAAACTCTCAAAATGATATAAGTGAAGCATGATAGTTCATCTATTTCTATAATACCACCATCGTGCTCTAAAAGATATAAGTGAAGCACTAGAGCATCGACAAACTACTCCAAAAGATATAAGTGAAGATCAATGAGTAGTTGAATAATTATGCAACTATGTGAAGACTCTCTAACATTTAAGAATTTCAGATCTAAGTATTTTATTCAAACAGCAAGAAAAATTAAAGAAAATAAAATGACGCTCCAAGCAAAACACATATCATGTGGTAAATAAAAATATAGCTCCAAGTAAAGTTATCGATGAACGAAGACGAAAGAGGGGATGCCTTCCGGGGCATCCCCAAGCTTAGGCTCTTGCCACTCCTTATTCCATAGTCCATCGAATCCTTACCCAAAACTTGAAAACTTCACAACACAAAACTTAACAGAAAACTCGTAAGCTCCGTTAGTATAAGAAAATAAATCACCACTTCAAGGTACTGTAATGAACTCATTCTTTATTTATATTGAAGTTAAACCTAATGTATTCCAACTTCTCTATGGTTTATAAACTATTTTACTAGCCATAGATTCATCAAAATAAGTAAACAACACATGAAAAACAGAATCTGTCAAAAACAGAACAGTCTGTAGTAATCTGGATCAAACATATACTTCTGGAACTCATAAAATTCTAAAATAAATTGCTGGACCTGAGGAATTTATATGTTAATCATCTGCAAAAATAATTAACTAAATATCACTCTCCAAATAAAAATGGAAGCAATTCTCGTGAGCGCTAAAGTTTCTGTTTTTGACAGCATGATCAACAAGACTTTCCCCAAGTCTTCCCAAAGGTTCTACTTGGCACAAACACTAATTAAAAGCATAAAACCACATCTAAACAGAGGCTAGATGAATTATTTATTACTAAAAAGGAACAAAAAGGAAGGAATAAAAATGAAGTTGGGTTGCCTCCCAACAAGCGCTATCGTTTAACGCCCCTAGCTAGGCATGATGATTTCAATGATGCTCACATAAAAGATAAGAATTGAGACATAAAGAGAGCATCATCAAGAATATGACTAGCACATTTAAGTCTAACCCTCTTCCTATGCATAGGGTTTTGTGAGTAAACAACTTATGGGAACAATAATCAACTTGCATAGGAGGGCAAAACAAGCATAACTTCAAAACTTTAAGCACATAGAGAGGAAACTTGATATTATTGCAATTCCTACAAGCATATATTCCTCCCTCATAATAATTTTCAGTAGCATCATGAATGAATTCAACAATATAACCAGCACCTAAAGCATTCTTTTCATGATCTACAAGCATAGAAATTTTATTACTCTCCACATAAGCAAAATTCTTCTCATTCGGAATAGTGGGAGCATCATAAGAGACTCGAATACTATTAATTGTTTCCACATTAAAATAGTAATGTTCAGAGAAGGGTTAATCATAATCATGACAAGTTTTATAAATATATTACTCACTACTTTTTGTAGCATATGTATCATCACAATAATTATCATAAGTAGGAAGCATGTTATTATCATTATGAATTTGCATATCAAAACTTGGGATACTAAAAATATCATCTTCATTAAGTGTAGCATCCCCAAGCTTGGGACAAAAATTAATTGCAGCAAATATATTCTCAAAAACATCATCTTCATCAAACATAGCATCCCCAAGCTTGGGCCTTTTCATATTATAAGCATAATCACTCTCATCGTTGATAGTATGGATAGCACCAATAGTATAGCATTTATCATATTCTTCCAAGCAAGTGCCAAAAAGATTTTCAAGATCATAAGAAGTATCATTATCTTCCACAATTATATTTTCATGAGGCACAATAGTAATAGGAGCAGCACTATTTGGGAGGGATATCTTTTTACCTCTCTTGCTTTTTCTTTTCTTCTTCTTCACCACATCATGTGTGGGTTCAATCCTCTTTTTGGAGCTCCTTATTAATGATATTGGTTGAATAGGAGGCTCCTCCTCATTACCTGATTCATCATAAGAAATAATAGGGGGATATTGGGAAGTCTCTTCCCTTTCATTAGTATTCTCTTCATCTTCTATTTGTTTTCTTTTCTTTATGTAGTTGGCAATATAAGGATTTTCAATACAATTCACCGCACAATACATATAAATCTTCTCTAGATAAAAATCAAGAATTCTATCAAGATTAAACTTTGGAATACCCTCCATTATACATTTCATTTCCTCATACCCAAAAAGAAGACTAAACTCTTTATGATGCTCAAGGGTAATCAAATTATCACAATTTTTGGATACGATTCGGTCATGAAACAATTTGCATTGGAGATTTAAATGACCATGTTCATTGCAAAGTTCACAAGGAGCACGAAAAATATTGAATTTTTTAGCACAATCATCTAGCTCTTCTGGCAACAATTTAGTTTCTAAGTAGTTATGCCTCTTGCAATATCTATCTTCCCTATTTGGTGTGTACTTACAAACCCAATGCATTCCACAAAAATTGACATGCTTATAGGAGACATTTTCATCATAACTAGTGCAATCATCATTAGTATCATGGATATTCAAAGAATTCGTAATAACAACATTGCAATCATGCTCATCATTCAAATATTTAGCGCCAAGCATTTTAATGCATTCTTCTTCTAGCACTTGAGCACAATTTTACTTTCCATCATACTTACAAAAGATATTAAAAAGGTGAAGCGTATGAGACAAACTTAATTCCATTTTTTTGTACTTTTCTTTTATAAATTAAACTAGTGATAAAACAAGAAACTAAAAGACTCGATTGCAAGATCTAAAGATATACCTTCAAGCACTCTCCTCCCTGGCAACGGCGCCAGAAAAGAGCTTGATGTCTACTACACAACCTTCTTCTTGTGGACATTGTTGGGCCTCCAAGTGCAGAGGTTTGTAGGACAGTAGCAAATTTCCCTGAAGTGGATGACCTAAGGTTTATCAATTCGTAGGAGGCGTAGGATGAAGATGGTCTCTCTCAAGCAACCCTGCAACCAAATAACAAAGAGTCTCTTGTGTCCCCAACACACCCAATACAATGGTAAATTGTATAGGTGCACTAGTTCGGCGAAGAGATGGTGATACAAGTGGTATATGGATAATAGATATGGGTATTTGTAATCTGAAATAATAAAAACAGCAAGGTAACGAATGATAAAAGTAAGTGTAAACAGTATTGCAATGTGTGGAAATAAGGCCGAGGGTTCATACTTTCACTAGTGTAAGTTCCCTCAACAATACTAACATAATTGGATCACATAATTATCCCTCAACATGCAACAAAGAGTCACTCCAAGGTTACTAATAGCGGAGAACGAACGAAGAGATTATGGTACGGTACGAAACCACCTCAAAGTTATTCTTTCCAATCAATCCGTTGGGCTATTCCTATAAGTGTCACAAACAGCCCTAGAGTTCGTACTAGAATAACACCTTAAGACACAAATCAATCAAAACCCTAATGTCACCTAGATACTCCAATGTCACCTCAAGTATTCGTGGGTATGATTATACGATATGCATCACACAATCTCAGATTCATCTATTCAACCAACACATAGGACATCAAAGAGTGCCCCAAAGTTTCTACCAGAGAATCACGACGAAAACGTGTGCCAACCCCTATGCATAGGTTCCCAAGGTCACGGAACCCGCAAGTTGATCACCAAAACATACATCAAGTGGATCATAGAATACCCCGTTGTCACCACAGGTATCACAAGCAAGACATACATCAAGTGTTCTCAAATCTTTAAAGACTCAATCCGATAAGATAACTTCAAAGAGGAAACTCAATTTATTACAAGAGAGTAGAGGGGGGGGGACATCATAGGATCCAAATATAATAGCAAAGCTCGCGATACATCAAGATCGTAACATCTCAAGAACACAAGAGAGAGATCAAACACATAGCTACTGGTACATACCCTCAGCCCCGAGGGAGAACTACTCCCTCCTCGTCATGGAGAGCACCGGGATGATGAAGATGGACACCGGAGAAGGATTGCCCCCTCCGGCAGGGTGCCGGAACGGGTCTAGATTGGTTTTCGGTGGCTACGGAGGCTTCTGGCGGCGGAACTCCCGATCTATTGTGCTCTTCTGGAAGTTTTAGGATACGTAGGTATATATGGGTGAAAGAGATACGTCAGGAGACTAAAGGGGGGGGGCCACGAGGCAGGGGGGTGCCCCCCACCCTCGTGAGCACCTCCCTTCTTTCCTGACGTGCACTCCAAGCTTTTCCGGTAGCTTTCCTTCTAAAAATAACTTCTCCAGTTGATTTCGTTCCGTTCCGACTCCGTTTGATATTCCTTTTCTTCGAAACACTGAAATAGGCAAAAAACAGCAAATCTGGGTTGGGCCTCCGGTTAATAGGTTAGTCCCAAAAATGATATAAAAGTGGATAATAAAGACCAATATTGTCCAAAACAGTAGATAATATAGCATGGAGCAATCAAAAATTATAGATACGTTGGAGACGTATCAGGCAACACCTTGCATCACCTGCCAAACTTGTTCGTGCAGATGTGATAGCTCGGATAGAAGATCACCCGCAGACCCGGGCATTTCCTCCGTGGGACGACCCGTCAACATACCTACAGACATAACGCTGTCAGTCGGCTTCTTCGCCGAATTCCTTTAAAAGGATTCGTTCAAGCACTTACTGAAAATGCCGCGCCGAAGCCGCTTATTCTCCTTCTCGGAGTCGGCAAGGTGGCCCCGAATGTCTTTTAGTTCCACGCTCATCTTAATATTGGCGTCCTGGAGATTGTTTTTCTCCCGCCTAACCTCAGTCAGCACGCGTTTACCAGCCTCTAGCTATTGCATAACATGCTGGTCCTCCGGATTTTCTCCGGATTCATATGCAACATCTGTTGTTAGATCTGCAGCCATGCCACACATTATATGGTAACTATCACTCTTTAAAATAAATGTTACCAGCAGGTGACTTTTTCGGTTCCTGCAATGCGGCCACAACAGCCCGTAGTTGGGTCTTGCATTCCTCTAGCTCCTGTGTTAGCCTAGTATTCTTCTCTGTAAGAACCTACATAATAAAGATGATCCTTAAATCAGTTCTGCTAACTGTTTCAAGTCTCAGGGGCTACTGATACATATGAATTGTCAGATTCACTTACCCGTACATCCTTTACATATTGATCCGTGGCTCTGGCTAGGCCATCTTGAGAAGCACGAAGGTACGCCTCTCTGGAATTAAAGGCATCAAATGCCTCTGGTGAGAAACAAGCGTCCCGGAGTACGGCCCGGCGGCGCCTATGGTTCATGGCGCTTTCCACTTTTGAGTTAGTAGCGGATAATCTATCCGCATCCTCCGTAGGGGGATTATCCGGCGCCTGCCCCATATCGGCTTCCGCCTCTATGTCTGGTCCTGGCGCCCGGCTGGTGGAAGGATGATTAGTGACATCGCCGGACATATTCCGGTGAGCGTTTTTTCTGTTAAAGAAACACGGGCGTCATTATATTTCAAGAAAAATGATAACCATGGAGTGGGGTTTGTTATACCTTTGCGTCGGCGTCTCCGTCCTGACCGCCTTCCTTTTTGGCCTACCCGGCCTCGGTGCCTCCTACTGGCGCGTTGCCGTGGGTTCGGCAGGGCGTCCCGAATGCCTTCCCTGTAAAATGCCATGTGCATATGGTGGGTGAAGTGTCTAAAAGGGGATCCTAGTTTTGGAGTTGGGATTTTTTGGTTTTTCTTACGTGCGATGCAGGGAGCATTCCGGGATAGTCTGCCGTAATGGCCACCATGGCATCATCGCAGCTTAACTGATAGAACTGTCGGTCTATTAGCTCCATGATAACCCACAAGTATAGGGGATCGCAACAGCTTTCGAGGGTAGAGTATTCAACCCAAATTTATTGATTCGACACAAGGGGAGCCAAAGAATATTCTCAAGTATTAGCAGCTGAGTTGTCAATTCAACCACACCTGGAAACTTAGTATCTGCAGCAAACTGTTTAGTAGCAAAGTAATATGATAGTGGTGGTAGCGGCAACAAAAGTAAAGACAACAAAAGTAATGTTTTTGGTATTTTGTAGTGATTGTAACAGTAGCAGCGGGAAAGTAAATAAGCGTAAACCAGTATATGGAAAACTCGTAGGCACCGGATCAGTGATGGATAATTATGCCGGATGCGGTTCATCATGTAACAGTCATAACATAGGGCGACACAGAACTAGCTCCAATTCATCAATGTAATGTAGGCATGTATTCCATATATAGTCATACATGCTTATGGAAAAGAACTTGCATGACATCTTTTGTCCTACCCTCCCGTGGCAACGGGGTCCTATTGGAAACTAAGGGATATTAAGGCCTCCTTTTAATAGAGAACCGGAACAAAGCATTAGCACATAGTGAATACATGAACTCCTCAAACTATGGTCATCACCGGGAGTGGTCCCGATTATTGTCACTTCGGGATTGCCGGATCATAACACATAGTAGGTGACTATAGACTTGCAAGATAGGATCAAGAACAAACATATATTCATGAAAACATAATAGGTTCAGATCTGAAATCATGGTACTCGGGCCCTAGTGACAAGCATTAAGCATAGCAAAGTCATAGCAACATCAATCTCAGAACATAGTGGATACTAGGGATCAAACCCTAACAAAACTAACTCGATTACATGATAAATCTCATCCAACCCATCACCGTCTAGCAAGCCTACGATGGAATTACTCACGCACGGCGGTGAGCATCATGAAATTGGTGATGGAGGATGGTTGATGATGACGACGGCGACGAATCCCCCTCTCTGGAGCCCCGAACGGACTCCAGATCAACCCTCCCGAGAGGTTTTAGGGCTTGGCGGCGGCTCCGTATCGTAAAACATGATGATTTCTTCTCTCTGATTTTTTTCTCTCCGAAAGCAAATATATAGAGTTGGAGTTGGCGTCAGAGGGCATCTAGGGGGCCCACGAGGTAGGGGGCGCCCCCCACCCTCGTGAGAAGGGTGTGGGCCCCCTGGTGTTCATCTTTGGCGAGGATTTTTTTATTTTTTCTAAGATGTTCCGTGGAGTTTCAGGTCATTCCGAGAATATTTGTTTTCTGCACATAAAACAACACATGGCAATTCTGCTGAAAACAGCATCAGTCCGGGTTAGTTCCATTCAAATCATACAAGTTAGAGTCCAAAATAAGGGCAAAAGTGTTTGGAAAAGTAGATACAATGGAGACGTATCAACTCCCCCAAGCTTAAACCCTTGCTTGTCCTCAGGCAATTCAGTTGACAAACTGAAAGAAAGAAAGAAAAACTTTTATAAACTCTGTTTGCTCTTGTTGTTGTAACTATGTCAAGCCAACATTCAAGTTTTCAGCATAGATCATAACTAACCATATTTGCAATAATTCTCAGGTCTCATAATTACTCATATCAATAGCATAATCAACTAGCAAGTTATAATAATAAATCTCGGATGACAACACTTTCTCAAAACAATCATAATATGATATAATAAGATGGTATCTCGCTAGCCCTTTCTGAGACCGCAAAACATAAATGCAGAGCACCTTTAAAGATCAAGGACTGACTAGACATTGTAATTCATGGTAAAAGAGATCCAATCATAGTCACACCCAACATAGATTAATAGTGATGAATGCAAATGACAGTTGTGCTCTCCAGCTAGTGCTTTTTAATAAGAGGGTGATGACTCAACATAAAAGTAAATGGATAGGCCCTTTGCCGAGGGAAGCAGGGATTTGTAGAGGTGCCAGAGCTCAGTTTTGAAATAGAAATAAATTGTATTTTGAGTGATATACTTTCATTGTCAACGTAACAACTAAGAGATGGTGATATCTTCCATGCTAAACACATTATAGGCGGTTCCCAAACAGAATGGTAAAGTTTATACCCCCCTCCACCAACAAACATCAATCCATGGCTTGCTCGAAACAACGAGTGCCTCCAACATACATCAGGTCCCAGGGGGAGTTTTGTTTGCAATTAATTCTGATTTAGTTTGCATAAAGCATGGGACTGGGCATCCCGGTGACCAGCCATTTTCTCGTGAGTGAGGATCGAAGTCCACTCCTCTTGAGAATAACTCGCCTAACACGAAAGATAAGGACAACCTTGGTTGATACATGAGCTATTCGAGCATACAAAACAGAATGTTTATTTGAAGGTTTAGAGTTTGGCACATACAAATTTACTTGGAACGGCAGGTAGATACCGCATATAGGAAGGTATGGTGGACTCATCTGGAATAACTTTGGGGTTTAAGGGATTGGATGAACAAGCCGTATTCCCGCTTAGTACAAGTGAAGGCTAGCAAAAGACTAGGAAGCGACCAACTAGAGAGCGACAACAGCCATGTAAATGCATTAAAATTAATAAACATTGAATGCAAGCATGAGTAGGATATTATCCACCATGAACATAAATATCGTGAAGGCTATGTTGATTTGTTCCAACTACATGCGTGAACATGTGCCAAGTCAAGTCACTTAAATCATTCAAAGGAGGATACCAACCCATCATACCACATCATAACCATCTCAATAGCATGTTGGCACACGAGGTAAATCATTATAACTCATAGCTAATCAAGCATGGCACAAGCAACTATGATCTCTAATTGTCATTGCAAACATGTTTATTCATAATAAGCTGAATCAAGAACGAGGGACTCATCATATTTACAAAAACAAAAGAGGTCGAGTTCATACCGGATTTTCTCATCTTAGTCAGTCCATCATATATCATCATAATTGCCTTTCACTTGCACGACCGAACTGTGTGAATAACAATAAGAGTGCACATGCATTGGACTAAGCTAGAATCTGTGAGCATTCAATAAACAGGAGAAGACAAGGCAATATGGGCTCTGGGTTAAATCAACAATAATGCATATAAGAGCCACTTCAACAATTTAATTATGGTCTTCAGGTCATTCCGAGAATATTTGTTTTCTGCACATAAAACAACACCATGGCAATTCTGCTGAAAACAGCGTCAGTCCAGGTTAGTTCCATTCAAATCATACAAGTTAGAGTCCAAAACAGGGGCAAAAGTGTTTGGAAAAGTAGATACGACGGAGATGTATCACTCCACGGATATAACCGAATCTTCTTCGAGTCCGGAGTCGAGGGCCCGGTCAGGGTCCTCTGGTTGTGGAGAAGGGTTGCTGACCCCCTTTATGGCTTTTCGCAGTTCCTGCCGCAAAGTGGCAAGGTGAATACTTATGACAAAGAATGCGGGAAAAATGGAGCAGGGAGATATAACTTACCCAGCTTGGAGGATTGTACATGGAGAATCCATCCCGTGGCTTGTTGCAGGTGAACTCCTCCTCCTCACCCTTGAACAGTTCGGACAGAATCTTTGCTAGAGCGGCAGCATTGTCCGGACCCATACGTCCGCAGCGGGTGGCATCATCCGCCCCGTTATAACACCACAAGGGGTGCCCACTATATTGAATTGGCCGCACTCCCCGCATTATGCAAATCGACATAACTTCGATTATTGTCAATCCTGATCGAGCCAGTGCTTTGATCTGGTTCATCAGATAAAGGACTTCTCCGTTGTCTTCCGCCTGGGGGCTCTGTGGGTGCCAACTTCAGCGCTTCTTCAGAGGAGCATTGTTGAACTCAGGAAGATCCCGCCGAACAGGGTCCGGAAGGGGGACGTCTTCCATGTAGAACTATTCTGAAGGCCAGTCTTCGGATGACTTCTTAGGGGTACCGGACAGGTATCCGGTATCGGCGATGCACCATATTTCCGCTCCGCCCACTTGATAAAGTGATTCCCTCTATGTGCGAGGGACAAGGAAGAATAGCCTTTTCCACAGCTCGAAGTGAGCCTCGCAGCCCAGGAACAACTCGCAGAGAGCAACACAGCCGGCGATATGTAGAATGGAGGCAAGGGCGAGATTGTGTAATTGGAGGCTATAGAACTCCAGGAGCCCGTGGAGGAACGGATGAATTGGAAATCCGAGTTCCCTTAGTAAATAAGGAACAAGGCAGACCCGTTCTCCCATGGAGGGACAAGGAAGGCTCTCCGCTTGCGCCCCGCCATTGTAGGTGGCGAGCCCGGCTCGAACAGGCACCATATACGCCGGAGGAAGAAATCCATTAGTCTGCAGCTCGACTAATCGACTGTGCGGGACTGAACACCTCTCCCAATCACCGGGCTTAGGGCTATGGGGGCAGGAGGAGGAGCTGCGGAGGTCGGCCATGCTGGAATGGATCTTTCCAAAGCACGCTCTGATGAATTCTCGCTGGGGGAGGATGATATGGATCGGATCTAAGAATCCCCATCCCTTTAATAGACAATTTATTTATTTGGCTAGGGGGGAGAATGTAAAAATGCCCTGGCGCCTCGTATTCATTCGACGCGTGGGATATAGCCCTATTGGGCACAGAAGCCGAGAGGTTCAACATTTATGGAGCTGGACACTGCATACGAACACTTGAAAGTTGGAGAAGAACCCGCCTTGCAATGCCGAAGACAACACTGCGCGTTGGACTCATCGTCATTGAAGCCTGGTTCGAGGGATACTGAGGGAGTCCTGGATTAGGGGGTCTCCGGACAGCCGGACTATATCCTTTGGTCGGACTGTTGGACTATGAAGATACTAGATTGAAGACTTCGTCTCATGTCCGGATGGGACTCTACTTGGCGTGGAAGGCAAGCTAGGCAATACAGATATGTATATCTCCTCCTTTGTAACCGACCTTGTGTAACCCTAGCCCCCTTCGGTGTCTATATAAACCGGAGGGTTTTAGTCTGTAGGAAAACAACAATAACATACAATCATAACATAGGATAGCTTCTAGGGTTTAGCCTCTCTGATCTCGTGGTAGATCTACTCTTGTACTACCCATATCATCAATATTAATCAAGTAGGACGTAGGGTTTTACCTCCATCAAGAGGGCCCGAACCTGGGTAAAACATCGTGTTCCCTGCCTCCTGTTACCATCCTCCTTACACGCACATTTCGGGACCCCCTACCCGAGATCCGCCGGTTTTGACACCGACACGTGTCCCTTTATAAAGGGGATGAATATCAGGCGTCCTCCTTGTGGCCGTTCGAGACTTACCTAAGATCTAGGAGTCATACCAACATGCACGGTTGGGTTACCCATGTTTGTATTGATGAGAATCTCGTGATAAGGGAAACACGATCTCTGCTTTGACAAGACGCGTCAAGAAACCACCTCGCATTATGTGCGGGGCTGGTTAGAGAGAAACGGTTCAAATAATTACTAGGCCGTGGCGTGATGTCATGCTGCCAAAACATGTTAGCAGATTAGATTTGTGGAAATATTATTCTCTCTACGGTGGTATGTGGAACTTATTTTGCAGGGTCGGACACTATCCTTGTATTCAAACTCTTCCGTGGTGTATTCGTAGGAGGAACCCGTCTTGCAATGCCGAAGACAACACTGAGCGCCGGACTCATCGTCATTGAAGCCTGGTTCAGGGGCTACTAAGGGAGTCCTGGATTAGGGGGTCTCCGGACAGCCGGACTATATCCTTTGTCCGGACTGTTGGACTATGAAGATACGAGATTGAAGACTTCTTCCCATGTCTAGATGCGACTCTACTTGGCGTGGAAGGCAAGCTAGGCAATACGGATATGGATATCTCCTCCTTTGTAACCGACCTTGTGTAACCCTAGCCCCCTCCAGTGTCTATATAAACCGGAGGGTTTAGTCCGTAGGACAACATACAATCATACCATAGGCTAGCTTTTAGGGTTTAGCCTCTCCGATCTCGTGGTAGGTCAACTCTTGTACTACTCATATTATCAAGAATAATCAAGTAGGATGTAGGGTTTTACCTCCATCAACAGGGCCCGAACCTGGGTAAAACATCGTGTCCCCTGCCTCCTGTTACCATCCGCCTTAGACGCACAGTTCGGGAACCCCTACCAGAGATCCGCCAGTTTTGACACCGACAGTGACCTTAGCTCAAGGGGAATACAGTGAGGACTGAGTGTTCAGGACTGGGTGTCCGGGACTGTGTGTCCTCAGGTTTAAATACCTAGCCGCCCTAACCAGACGTACAACTATCACAACAGTTGGAACTGGTCTACCAAATCATTGTCTTCACCGAGCTAACTGGTTCCATTTCCTCAACCCTTCCATTCCCTCATTTCTGTGTTGTGTGCTTATTCATATTTGTTTGAAGACTTAGACTGAAGACTTTCTCTATTTCCTTAGCACAATTTCTTCAGTCTATTTGTCTTCATTCTGTTTTGTCCTGTGTTTACGCTTTCTGTACTTTGTGCTTGTTTTCATTTCATCATGAAGACCATGCTTATGTTCTGTTATGTTTACATCTGAGTACTTATTCCGCTGCAAGTAGTTCTTCACTCAGGGATTTCCTCACCCGCAAATTCCTCAGTGAAGAATTCATAAAAATCGCCTATTCACCCCCTCTAGTCGATATAACACACTTTCAATTGGTATCAGAGCAAGGTACTCCCTTGTTCTGTGTGATTTTGGTTTAACCACCTGGAGTTTTAGTTATGTCAACCACAGGAATGAAGGCTGTGATATGCCCCATCTTTGACGGTCATGATTATCCCAAGTGGAAGGCCATGATGAAGAAGCGCCTCATGGCGAGGAACAACGAACTCTGGACCGTCACCGAGATTGGTCTTACTGACCTATGCAAGATGGCGGAGGCTGATGACATTCGCAAGTACACACTACTCAACCTCATGACAAAGGACATCATCTGCTCCGGCTTGTCACAAAACTAGTTCAGGAACGTTATGCATCTCAGCCATGCGAAACTCATCTGGGACCGACTCTCTGAGGTCTATGAAAGTCATCGATCTCACCATGAACCCTGGTTCAAAGAATTCATGGAATCACGCAAGGCTATGACTTTCGATCCAGAGTCATCATCCTCCGCACCATGTCTTACGGCAAAAGGTGCCAAGGTAACTGAATGCTACTTATCTGAGTCCAGTGATGATGAATCTGGTGATGAATTTGGACCCAGTTATGTCAAACTTGCTTCCCTTGCCACTAAACAACAAAGAGCTTCGGAAAAAGTTCAAAACATGCTGAATGAGAGTGATGATATGTTGGGTGAAGAAATGGATCATTCTAAAGCCTTAGCTGAAAGTCTTCAGGGACTTCAGTCCAAGTTTGACAATCTTCAAGGTCATCATAACACTCTCCTATCTGATCATGAGAAGCTTTCTTATGAATTTCTTCAAAGAAAGCAAGATCTTGAGCAATTAAGAGTGAGTTATGAAGATCTTCAGAAGGAGCGTGATTCATTACTTGCTCAACAAATCAGCGCTACTCAGGATGAATTTGTTCCTCCATGTTTGAAGTGCATTGAACGTGAAACTGCTAATTCTTCACCTGAATCTCAAATGCTCCCATTGCGGCAAGTTCTTCAACTGTCTCTACTATCACTAATTCCTCATCTGAGGACATTGCTAGTATCACTGATGATGCAGGGCTGAAGGAATTGTATATGACAGGCACGTACAAAAGCCTCAAAGGGCATCAGGTTCTTTGTGATGTTCTTAAAAAGCAAATCCTCAACAGGAACCCTAGGAAAGAGGGTATTGCCTTTGAGAGGAAACTTAATGCTAATGGGTCCTACTGGAAACCTGAGCAGTATCCCAAAACCTCATGGGTTGCTGCAAAGGGACCTTCAGTGGATCCATCTACTTTATCTATCTTTACATGTGAATCTTCATATTCTTCTGATGAGTCATTTGACTCCAATTATAAAATGTTCAAAAATCAGAATGGTGAAGTATTTGCTAGATATGTTGGCACTAACTGTAGGAACGGTCCTCCTACGAAGAAAATCTGGGTTCCTGAAAGGTGCCTTGAAAATCTTCAGGAGAATGTCATCATGACACCACCTGTGAAGAATAGGAACCCCAGGTCAAATTCTTCATATGGACCAAAATCTTCATATGGATCCAAGTCCTCATACGGACCAAACTCCTCACAAGGATCAAATTCCTCAAAAGGATCAAAGTCCTCATATGAGCATCATCGTGCTAACCTGTCTGTTTCACAGGGAAGATCTAAGGATTATGGATATGTGCATTATTCTTCAAATCATTATGTTCATAAATCCTCGAAGAATTTCTCTGCTTACTCTTATGCTTACCCTAATCCCTCTTATGTGAAACGAAGTGGATTGGCATCTATGCCACCTTTATCTTATGGAGCTCGCAGCATGATGAACTCTTTGCCACCCCTTCAGATGTGGGTGGTGAAGAAAAAGAACTAATCTCTTATGCAGGGTCAGGTCTCCAGACGAACTTAATCGTCTAAAGAATTTGCTGGAGACCTGAATATGCTTGAAAGGACGCAAGCTAATCATGAAGAAATGAATTCTCATTTCTCACGTCCTCATACTATTTTATCTGTTCTGAGGCTTGATGAAATTGATCTGATTGATATCATATTCTTCACTGATGAAGTATATGAGTTCGTAAGTTGCACTAATTCATTTACAGGATGATCAACCCAAAGCCACCGAGTGAGTCCTCGATAGTGGATGTACAAATCACATGACTGGTGACAGGAGCTTATTTATAGACTCTGCTTTATCTCCATCACATCTGAAGCATATCACCTACGCTGACAAAGGCAAAAGCAAGGTATTGGGTCTAGGTAAGGTTGCAATCTCAAAGGATCGACACATGGACAAAGTCATACTTGTCGAGTCCTTAGGGTTCAACCTCATGTCTGTCTCAATGCTTTGTGATCTTGATATGGTTGTTGTGTTTGGCAAGTATCGTTGTGTTGTGATCATGGAAGCTGGCAATTCCAAAGTCTCCGAAGGCTTTAGTAGAGGAGATTTGTATATTGTTGATTTCTCTACAAGACCACAACCTGCTACATGTCTACTTGCAAAGGCTTCAGAAGGATGGCTATGGCATCGACGACCTGGTCATGTTGGCATGAGAAATCTGCACACGCTCGCGAAGAAGAAGCATGTCATTGGCATTGAAAATGTCAAATTCCTCAAGGATCACTTATGCGGAGCCTGTGAAGCTGGAAAGATGACCAAGGCCAAGCATCCAGCGAAGACTATCATGACTACTACGTGATCATTTGAATTGCTTCACATGGATCTCTTTGGCCCTACTCACTATGCGACATTTACTAATGCTGCATCTTTATATGTCTTTGTCCTTGTTGATGATTATTCTCGATATACATGGGGGAATATCATCACTTACAAAACTGAAGTGCAGGAAGTCTTCAAACAATTTTCCTCGAGGGCTTCAACCAACTTTGGTGTGAAGATCAAGCACATCAGAAGTGATAATGGAACTGAGTTCTAGAACACTGGTCTTGATGACTATCTTGATGAACTTGGTATTACTCATGAGTTATCTGCTCCTTATACTCCTCGGCAAAATGGCGTCGTAGAGCGCAAGAACATGACTCTTGTTGAGATGGCTCGCACTATGCTTGATGAGTACAAGACGCCTACTCGCTTCTGGCCTGAGGCAATTGATACTGCTTGCCACATCACCAACACGGTATATATTCACAAAGTCTTCAAGAAGACTGCATATGAACTCCTCACTGGCAAGAAACCCATTGTGAGTTATTTTAAAGTCTTCGGTGCTAAATGCTGGATTAGAGATCCTCATCACAGTTCTAAATTTGCACCGAAAGCACATGAAGGTTTTATACCCGGTTATGGTAAGGACTCGCACACCTACAGTGTCTTCAACACCTATCACCGCAAGGTTGTTGAAACTGTAGATGTGCGGTTCGATGAGACTAATGGCTCGCAGAGAGAGCACCTATCTCTTGTGATAGATGAAATACCTCCTGAGGAATCTATTAAGTTCAAGGCTATTGAGGATGTCATTCCTACCGAAGAATCTGCTGAAGAAGTCATTCCAGAACGTGAAGAACGTCATGCTGATGCACCTGAGGAAAATGGTGCTGAAGAAAATGCCGATCAAATTCCTCAACGACAACCCGCTCATCCTTGCGTTGCAAATGAAGTGCAGATTGAGAAAATCATCAGCGACATCAACATTCTAGGTCCTCTCAAACTCTCAAGAGCTTCACATTTATCTAACTTTTGTGGGCACTTTGCTTTCGTCTCTATCACAGAGCCCACTAAGGTAGATGAAGCATTTCTAGAGCCTGAGTGGATTCAAGCTATGCAAGAAGAATTACATCAGTTCAAGCTCAACAACATCTGGGAACTGTTCAAACGTCCAGATCCTCGGAAGTACAATATCATCGGCACAAAGTGGATCTACCGCAACAAGCAAGATGAAAATGGCCTTGTGGTGAGGAATACAGCACGACTTGTAGCGCAAGGCTACACACAGGTTGAAGGAATTGACTTCGATGAAACTTTTACACTTGTTGCTAGACTTGAAGCTATTCGCATATTACTTGCTTATGCTAACCATCATGATATCATCTTATATCAAATGGATGTGAAAAGTGCATCCCTCAATGGTAACCTTGAGGAATAAGTATATGTTGCTCAACCCCCAGATTTTTAAGATCCAAAGCATCCTAACAAAGTCTTCAGACTCAATAAGGCCCTCTATGGCCTCAAGCAGGCCCCTCGGGCGGGTATGATACTTTGAAGGAATTCCCCATGAAGAAAGGCTTCAAACCCGGTTCACTTGACCCAACTCTTTTCACTAAATCTTATGATGGTGAATTGTTTGTGTGCCAAATATATGTTGATGATATCATTTTTGGCTGTACTGACCAACGTTACAGTGATGAATTTGCCTATATGATGAGTGAAGAATACCAAATGTCTATGATGGGAGAATTGAAATTCTTCTTAGGTCTTCAAATTTGTCAACAACGCAATGGCATATTCGTATTGAGGGAATTCGGCATGCAAGATTGCAAAGGTGTCAAAATCCCTATGCCCACAAATGGCCATCTATGCACTGATAAAAATGGTATTGACTTCGATCAAAAGGTATACCGCTCCATGATTGGTTCTTTATTGTACTTATGTGCATCTAGAACAGATATTATGCATAGTGTTTGCATGTGTGCCCGATTTCAAACTACACCGAAGGAATCACACCATAAGGTCGTGAAGCATATTCTTCGATATCTAGATCACACACCAACACTTGGATTATGGTATCCCAAGGGCTCGGCTTTTGATCTCATTGGATATTCAGACTTTGACTATGCTAGTGATCATGTGGACCGCAAGTCAACATCTGGCACATGCCATTTCCTCGGACGATCCTTGGTCTGTTGGTCCTCGAAGAAACAGAACTACGTATCACTGTCTACTGCTGAAGTTGAGTACATTGCTGCTAGTTCATGCTGTGCTCAACTGCTATGGATGAATTAAACTCTCAAGGACTATGGTGTCAACGTGAAGAATGTGCCACTCAACTGTGACAATGAGAGTGCCATCAAGATTGCTCATTACCCAATTCAGCACTCGAAGACAAAGCACATTCAGATTCGTCATCATTTTCTTCGTGATCATGTGTTGAAGGGCGACATCTCTATTGAGCATGTGAAGATTGAAGAACAGCTAGCCGACATCTTCACTAAGCCCTTGGATGAGAAGAGATTTAGCAAGTTGCGGTGTGAGCTAAATATCTTAGGATCTTCAAATGTTCTTTGAAAAGGACACTCATCCTAACACTTATGCAAAATTGATGACTTAGATGTGCAACACATGAAGAAACATTTTTCTTTAATCAATGAAGACTAACACTCTAAGTGTGAAGAAATTAATGAAGAATTTGACTCTCAGTACCCTACGACAATTGTACGCGGTGTCTGAAATCATCATTCTTATACGGTGGGTCACGCCACCACCAAAAGATGAAAATCTTCAATTTGGGTTTTTCCTCAGTTTGAAATTCCTCAGTTGTTCAATTTCTTCAACTTTGCAATGTCTTCACCATTTCCGTCATTTTTCTTCATTGGCTATATATTTATATGAGTTTATGTCCTCTACAGCATTCACTTATTGCTATTTCTTCATGTTGCCTTTTCTGCTAAGTGAATATGATCAGACCCTTCTCCTCTATGCTAAACTCAACCTAGTCTATTCACAAATTCTTCATGTGCATTCTATTTGAAACTTGTTCAAAATCTTCACTGTGTCCTTGTCAGCTGAAGAAATTGCGAAGGGAACTTTAAACTTATCTTATCTGAATTTTCGGCCTTTGCCGCTCAAACCGTTCCACATTCTGTGAAATGTTTATCTATTCACCCATGATCTCACACGATCATCACCTCTCAGTACATGGGTGACACATGTCAAGCGAATGAGAAGGGTCAGGGGCACGTTCGTCCAATTTCTTTGGGCGAACAGTTTTTCACTTCGATTATAAATACCCCTCCCCTTCCTCACTTTGTTTTTACTCCGCTCGACCTCTCTCCCGCTCGAGCTTCCCAAAACCTAGCGCCGCCGCTACTTCATCGTTGCCGGTGAGGAAGAGCTTCACTGCCTCGACCTTGTCGCCGTCGTACTCGCGTCGGCTGCGGATTTCTTCACTCCGCCGCCGCCGTAGCTGTCCTCTTCTGCCAAGTTAGGGTGTGGAAGATCTGAACCGATGAGCTTCACATCTACACTTCCCAGTTCGTCATGTTCTTCGTCCAAGGTAATTAAAAGTTAATTTTGCTGCCCTCTTTGGTTCAAATGGTTTCTACAAAATCTTCAAAAGGTGTTTATTCGTCAAATCTTCACACACTGGACACCTCACATAACATCTGTTCTTGATCTATTTCCCTAAGCAACATTTTTCTTCAAGATTCCTCAATTGTATGGATTTTTCAATCTGTACACCTCTGGAACCTAATTCAAAGAACGCTTAGTGGAATTCTTCAAGACTCATCTGGTCAAATTCCTCAAACTTGTTCTTATTGCAAAACCTTCTGAGAACGCATATGACCTCTCCAAATTCCTCGCAACTATACTCTGTTCACAGGTACACATGTCCGCTATTGAATCACTAGGTTCTCATCAACTTAACTCATTTGCAGCGTTCCTTGAAGAAAAGTTGCACACCTCTTTAGAGAATTCCATTTCTCAAATTCCTCAGTTGACGAAAATGGCTGACGATAAGAAGCCACAGAAGGGAGGAAAGAGGCCTGAGGTCAATACTGCTTTCGAGATTCGTGATGACATATACAAGGATTGTTGCACTCCTGATGAGGCGAAGTTTGGCAAGGAGGACAAAAATCAGCGCAATGTGCGCATACAAAGGATAGAGAGGAGATGGGCACGGGAATGGAGGGAGTACAGATATGTTACTACCAAGTATATGAAGAAATTCGCTCTTAATCCTCCATGCCCAAGACCTCCATTGGCACCTGGCCAAGAAGCTGATCCCACCAGCCTCAAGTGTGGTGAGGACTATCCTGATGAATGGGCTAAGCGCCAGGCCAAGCCAGCCAAAATTACTAAGGAAGCAGTAAGGAAATTTAATGATGACTATGATGCTGCTGCTACCACTGCTGAGGCCTCTACAATCAAGCCAAAGAAGGCCATGGCAAAGAAGCCTGCTCATAAGCCAAGTGCTTCACTCCCTATGCCCTCACGGTCAATTTCCTCAGCAATGCCCTCACGGCCAGATTCTTCAAAGCCCTCACGACCAATTCCTCAAGCTTCTCCAGCTCCTCCAAAGTCCTCAGCTCCTCTGTCAAAATCCTCAGCACATGTGCATCTCGCCACGTGCCAAAGGACAACATGCATCTCTATTGCCTCAGGAGCTTCTGCTAGTTCTTCAGCTCCACCCAATTCATCAAATGGCCCCTCTCTGCTGAAGATAAAGGCCACTACTGGAAAAGACTCTCGACCAAGTCCTCACAAGAAGCAGGTCACCTTTCAAGTACCATCCGAATATGACAAAGCTGATGATGAGGAACTTGCCGAAATCATCAGAGACAGGTAGCTCAGGGCCGCTAGAGCCAAAGGCAGCAATGTGCCATTGATACTGGATCTGAAGTTAATCCTAGACTTCATCGACCTATGGCACAAGGATCCCAACACACCTTTACCGGAGATGAACCTCACTCCTGGTCAAAGGCATGTTTTGACTGCCTTCATTGATGAGGAAAAATGGAAACTTGAACAGGGAAGGAGGGTGAAGAAAGCGCAGTACAAGAAAAAGCGCTTTCTAAAGCAAAACGTTCTGAAGCTTTCACCTGAAGTACTTGTTGCTCTTCAATCTGAGATCAAGCAACTAAGTGATGAATTTGATCGCTACTATGCTGACTGGCTTGGTGCCAAAGTCAGATGTTTCAAGATAACTGAGAAGTTCACTTCCAACGTTGCAGCCCCAACGCAACGAGAAAATCCTCAGACTGAGGCATCTGCTCAGCCTACTGAAGAGCACGCTAGCACCACTGATGAAAATCAGGCTGCTGAAGATACTCAGAGTACCAGGGCTGATGACTACATTCTAGCCGCTGAAGAAATTGCCAGGGCAACCACTAGTGTTGCGCCTGAAGAAAATGAAGAAGTCAGGGCAACTGCATCAGTTATGCCTGAACTTATCGAACCAAATTCCTCTGCTCCTCTTGCACCTACCCCAACTCCGATCCTTCCATCTGCATCAGATGTGAAGAAGACCAAGGCTGCAAAGCGTGTAACTGTTAAGAAAAGGAAGGCATCAACTGCATGAGATTCTTCAGCTCCGAAGAACATGAAGCCGCTGACTAGCTCTTTTGACAATCCAATTGATGTTCCTATCTGATCCATGCCATCAAAGGACCTGGTTCCTTTTGATTAAGAATATGAGATCCCAAGTGGATCAGATGATGGCAATCCTTCTGCTGCTTCCTCAGAGCAGTTGGATGAAGAAATTGAAGCGGATGCAATCCCTTCAACCCCAATAGTCTCATCGCCCATGCCTCAGTTCACTGCTGAAGAGGCCGGCGTTGAGGAAAAGAGTGAAGAAGAAGATGTGGACATTGGGTGCACAACTCCAGTGATGAATGATGACTTTTGGGAAAGTCATCACCCTAATTCTCCGTTGTTCACTCCTCTGCAACAAATTCCCCAGTCCCAAGTGACCACTGAAGTACAGATGGGATCTAAAGAACCTCATGCCACACCGTGTGTCCATGAAGAGATTCCAGCCACTAGTGCTGAAGAAAATGTTAATGAAGAATTGAAGACCCAAGATGTCATTGAAGAAGAAGCTGAAATTCCTCAGCCAGTGGATCCGGAGATTGCGATTCCCGAGGTAGTGATGCAATTGACCGATACCCCTCAGCCCAAGCCAAAGGATCCCTTCTCAAAGAAGCAAAAATTCAAGGTTGATGACTTCTTCGGCGAGCATGTGTTCTTCACAGACTATAACCCTTATGACTCTGCTCGTCTTAGAAGTAAGCACTTCTGGACTGCCAACCAAGCAAATTTTTATTCTTCACTGCTCTTCAACAAGGACAAAGTCTTCGACCATGAGCATATTCCTCACGTGGACATGGAATCACTGCCTTGCTTCACCCCGGTCCTTAGTGTGCTTCATGATGCAGGACTGCTCAACTTTTGCACGGATATTTGTGGTTGGAATGAAGAGCTCGTTCTTCAATTCTATGCAACTCTGCATATCACAGGCGATGCTGAAGATGTGAACACTTGGATATTGGACTGGATGACAGAAAACACACATTTCAAAGCACCGGCCTCTGAATTACTTCATGCCCTGCCTGTCAGTCCTCCCCTTGAAGGCACTCGTTGCATCTATCATGAACCTGAACTCACTGCTCACTACATGCAAGTGTTGATGAAGCCGCTAAAGCCAGGTCAAGCTCCAAGGACCAAATTACTCGTGAATGAATCGTTGTTTATGCCTAGAACTGTCTATCGCATTCTGACGAAGACATTGAGTCCTATCAAAGGCCACGATTCAAATGATGAAGAAGTTGTTGGCATCATGAAGAATCTTCTATTCAATATCATACATGGCATCCCTATCAACTATCATGATTTCTTCATGAGGACTCTGGCAAATGTTGCCCTCTCTCCATTTGAGTTGAAGCCTTATCCTCCCTGGATTATGAGATTCCTCAGAACAAGGTCTTCACTCAACTACAAGGCTGATTTTCAGAATCATGTCAGTTACCGCCCCAATAGAAGTCCTCAAGCGGACATTTTCCTCATCTGATGAAAAGGGCAAGGATACTGCAGTTATTAATGAAGGCATTCGTCCATTGGATGGTCTGTTCCGCAAAGTTGCATCCTACTCCACCAATGATGACTCTGTCGCAAATGCTTGTAAGCAAAATCCTCAAGGCACAGCTCCAAGGGTGATGACTGATCGTGAGCTTCTCCTCAGTCTTCACCAGAAGGTCGATCGCAACCACAAATGGGTTAAGCATCAATTTGGTTCAATTCTTCACAACATGACTGCTACACACAATGCAGTGAAGAAGAACCATTACTACCTCCATGAAGTCTTCGGTCGCACTTGGGCTGTCTTATCACATCTGTATGGTGAAGAAGATCTGAAGCAAATGGGTCTCAAGGAGGATTTTAACTGGTCTGCTCATTCACTGAAGAAATTCAAGAAGGTCAAGGTTCCTTCCTTGGTGGCCAGCTCATATTCTTCATCACGCGAAACCGATGAGCATGAAGACTTGGACGACACTGCGACAGGCCCTACAACAACAAACGACCCCAACAATGCTGGCGCTCCTCCATCAACTTGATATTCTTCAGGGGCGTTAGTCCTCATTTTTCGATCCTTTTGGTCATTCGATGACAATGGGGGAGAAATTTGAGTTAGTCTTCAAGCAGGTCTATCTATATGGGCATTTTTTTGCAAAGTTACAACTCTCGTTCTTCTGAGACTTTGCTAGATCGAGTTGTAAACTTAAACTCTATGGTGGTATGCCACTTTTGCTGAGTTTTTCTGCATGCTTATTCCTCATTAATGTTAATGCACACATGCTGAATTAGATCAGTCACCATATTTCATCATGCATTTCAAATTCTTCACATTATATGTTAAATGCGTGTATGGATTACAAGATATAGGGGGAGATCTCCATGATTCTACTCTTCAAAGTGTGCATTGCTTCAAAAGCTAATTCCTCACTATGCACATCTTCAGGGGGAGTTCTTCTATATCTTGCAATCAAATTCCTCAATATTAGTATTTACACTTCATATATTTATCCTTGTTGAAAACTTAACCTATATTGTCATCAATCACCAAAAAGGGGGAGATTGTAAGTGCATCTAGTGCCCCTTAGTGATTTTGGTGTATTGAAGACTTATAGGTTAAGGGACTAATGTGTTTTGGAGTGTACATAGGTCTATAAGTCTATGAGGAGTTTGATATTTACAGAGAAAGTCGACCTCTAAAAATGAATGTCTTCGACTGAAGACTTTGGATTTCTGAAGACTTTGAAAGTGAAGAAATTGGTGTGACCTTGAAGACTGGGCATTCATTCGAGGAACATGAAGCGTGAAGACTTTTGTTTTCATAGTTTCATTTTCTCTTTCTTAAGTCATAGGAAACACCGTACTGTTAAAGGGGGTCGAGGAAATACTAAGGAAAAATTTACAAGTGATGCTCAACTCAAATCCTACATCTACCAATACCTTTGAGTGAAGCCATTGGAAATCTCATACAGCTCAGTCAATTTCTTCAGTGACAGAGATGAAGTTCTTCTGGTCTCTGAGGAATTTGTTCTGACTGAGGAGTTAGAAATTCGTCAGTGCGGATTGCCTACACAGTGAGGAACATGATAGCCCTGAGGAATTTGATACTCAAAATTCCGACTGTTGTTGTGCTATTCCCCAGCTGTCCCAAAATATCTACCAACCTAACGGTCATATCATTGAAGGGCATTTATGTCTTATCATGTCGAGCTGCTCCCTAGGCTATAATAGCCGCCCCCCTACAACCACTAGTTGGTTGGCTGCTCCGAGAGAAACTGACACTTATCATTTGAGAGCATCCCATCCTCTGAGGACTTTGGGAAAAAATCATCAAGTGAGGAAAACCCAAACCCAAAGTGATTGAGCATCACTAAAGAGATTGATCCTGCATGGATCTGACGCTTGTAACCTTTGAATACTGTGCATCTTCCAGACGGTTAGGCGTCATAGTCTAGAGCTTCCAAGAGGAAATTGTGGGTCGCCGAGTGACCGAGTCGGTGAAGGTTTGGAAGTCACCTGAAGACTTACCACGAGTGATTGGGCGATGTTTGTGTGACCTTAGCTCAAGGGGAATACGGTGAGGACTGAGTGTTCTGGACTGCGTGTTCAGGACTGGGTGTCCGGGACTGTGTGTCCTCAGGTTTAAATACCTAGCCGCCCTAACCAGACATATAACTGTCACAGCAGTTGGAACTGGTCTACCAAATCATTGTCTTCACCGAGCTAACTGGTTCCATTTCCTCAGCCCTTCCATTTCCTCATTTCTGTGTTGTCTGCTTGTTCATATATGTTTGAAGACTTAGACTGTAGACTTTCTCTATTTCCTCAACTCAATTTCTTCAGTCTGTTTGTCTTCATTCTGTTTTGTCATGTGTTTACGCTTTCTGTACTTTGTGCTTGTTTTCATTTCATCATGAAGACCATGCTTATGTTCTGTTATGTTTACATCTGAGTACTTATTCCGCTGCAAGTAGTTCTTCACTCAGGAATTTCCTCACCCGCAAATTCCTCGGTGAAGAATTCATAAAAATCGCCTATTCACCCCCCTCTAGTCGATATAACGCACTTTCAATTGAACATACTGATTGCTCCCTGAAGTCATTCGGAATGGTGAGATAGAACTTCGTTTCTGACTGGCCACGACCACAATTGCCCGATTTGTGCTCGCACTGTGCACACATGAATGAACACCCATGAATAAGCTAGAACAAGAATGATTCCACGGCGATTTCCGCCGGTTGATTAATAGCGATGGACGGACTGCGATAAGAGATGAGTGAATATTTTGCTAATTAAGTTGATTACCTTCTCCATATGGAAAATCCCTGTCCCAATCCCGCAGAAAACCCCAGTCGACCAGAGTCTAGAATGTCGGTGCACATAGGCGGCGGAAAGTGGTGGAGGCGAAATCCGGTGCCGTTTGGAGCGCGACCTACGGCCGCCGCCAACAGCCGTCGAGCTTAGGGTGTGGAGTTGTGGAGGAGTCCGCGGCGAGTGAGTGGGGACGAAGTGGGCGAGGGTTTTCTTTTCCTTTTGCAAGTGTGAGTGAATACACACGGTTCGCAGAGGCGACGGAGATGAACCGTGTGCGATAGTAAATCACCGAGATTGAATGGGAATCCAAATTTCCTTTGTATTTCATCCACGAGTTTTTTTCTACGATGAACATAAACCCTGCTAATCACCGTGTTCAAATTTGACACTTTTCCGGGTTCATTTACAATATTTAGGGGATTATGTGCATTTTGTAGGCATTAACGCACGTAATTCAAATTCAAACAATTGGTGCATGAAAGGGTGCACAAGAACGGTCGGGAAAAACCATACTCGTGGTATTTAGTAATTTCTCAAGCCTTTTACAAGGAATGGGCAGAGATTTCAATGGAGTCAACCACAAATGCGTCATTTACTAGGTTATCAACTATAGAACAATGAAATATGTGCTTGAAAAACATAACGGCTGGCATGGTGCCATGGTATGGCCTCACCATGCCCTCGTTAAAAGCTGAGAAGGTTTGATTTATGTCATCATGCACGCCCTTCATAAATCGAACCATCACCGAGGAAGTTCAATGCTTTCGAGAGAGAAATCACCAAGATTGAAGGGGAATCCAAATTTCCGTCCTAGTTTGTCTTTCAGATTTTTTTTCCAACGATCAACATACCGCCTCAAATGAAACGTGTTCAAATTTGACATTTTTTCCGAACTCATTTACCATATTTAGGGGATTGTGTGCATTTTCTAGGCATTAATTATGCACATAATTCAAATTCGAACAATCGGTGCATGAAAAGGTGCACAAGAACGGTCTGGAAAACCATGCTCGTGCTATACAAAAAATGAAACACATGGTTGGAAAACATGACGCCTGGTGTGGTGCCATGGTATGGCCTCACCATGCCCCTGGTAAAAATTTGAGAATGTTTTCCTTATGTCGTGATGTGTGCCTTTCATAAAATGAACCATCATCCGAGGAAGTTTCATGGTTTCGAGGGGGAAATCACCAAGATTGAAGGGGGATCCAAATTTCCTTTGTCCTTTGTCCACGAGTTTTTTCCTATGATGAGCATACAACCTGCAAATCACCATGTTCAAATTTGGCACTTTTCCAGGTTCATTTGCCATATTTAGGGGATTATGTGTATTTCCTAGGCGTTAATGCGCATAATTCAAGTGCAAACAATCGATGCATGAAAGGGTCCACAAGAACGGCCTAGAAAACCATGCTCGTGCCATTTAGTAAATTCTCGTGTCTTTTACAAGGAATGGACATATATTTCAATGAAATGTGTGGCAATAGTCAACCACAAATGTTTGTTTGTTTGTTGGGTTTTCAACTATAGCAAAAAAATGAAATAAATGCTTAAAAACATGACGCCTGGCATGGTGCCATGGTATGACCTTACCATGCCTTGGTAAAAATTTGAGAAGGTTTGGCTTATGTCTTCATGCACGCCCTTCAAAAATTGAACCATCACCGAGGAAGTTCCATGCTTTCGAGAGGGAAAATCCCCAAGATTGAAGGGGAATCCTAATTTCCGGCCTAGTTTGTCATTCAGTTTTTTTCCAATGATCAACATACCGCCTCAAATGCAACATGTTCAAATTTGACATTTTCCCGGGCTCATTTACAATATTTAGGGGATTATGTGCATTTTCTAGGCATTAATGGACATAATTCAAATTCAAACAATCGGTGCATGAAAAGGTGCACAAGAACGGTCTGGAAAACCATGCTCGTGTTACTTAGCCCATTCTCATGCCTTTTACAAGGAATGGGCAGGCATTTCAAGGAAATGTGTGCAATAGTCAACCATAAATGCGTCGTTTACTCGGTTAACAACTATACAAAAAATGAAACACATGGTTGGAAAACATGATGCCTGGCTTGGTGCCATGGTATGGCCTCACCATGCCCTGGTAAAAATTGGAGAATGTTTTCCTTATGTCGTGATGCGCGCCTTTCATAAATCGAACCATCACCAAGGAAGTTTCATGGTTTCAAGGGGGAAATGACCAAGATTGAAGGGGGGTCCAAAATTCCTTTGTCCTTTGTCCATGAGGTTTTTTCTATGATGAACATACAACCTGCAAATCACCGTGTTCAAATTTGGCACTTTTCCGGGTTCATTTGCCATATTTAAGGGATTGTGTGCATTTCCTAGGCATTAATGCGCATAATTCAAGTGCAAACAATCGATGCATGAAAGGGTCCACAAGAACGGCCTAGAAAACCATGCTCGTGCCATTTAGTAAATTCTCATGCCTTTTACAAGGAATGGACAGATATTTCGATAAAATGTGTGGAAATAGTCAACCACAAATGTCTGTTTGTTGGGTTTTCAACTATGAAAAATGAAATAAATGCTTAAAAACATGACACCTGGCATGGTGCCATGGTATGACCTCACCATGCATTGGTAAAAATTTGAGAAGGTTTAGCTTATGTTGTCATGCACGCCCTTCATAAATCGAACCATCACCGAGGAAGTTCCATGCTTTCGAAAGGGAATTCCTCAAGATTGAAGGGGAATCCAAATTTTCTTCGTTCTTTGCCCTAGAGTTTGTTCTACGACGAACATACACCCTGCAAATCACCTGTTCAAATATGACATTTTCCGGGCTCATTTACCATATTTAGGGGATTATGTGCATTTTCTAGGCATTTAGCGCATATAAATCCAATCCAGCTACAGGTGCACGAGTGTGATGTGAGGAACGTGGATTGCCATTCGATTGCGACGCATCCAACGGTGCACATGCATAATCCGCGTGGCTAGGGTTCCGGCCAATCATAACGCAACACACAATAGGTTCTGCGCACACTATTTCCGGAAGCGACGGAGATGAACCGTGTGCGATAATGAACGAGCAAAATTGTAAGGGAAGCCAAATTTATGTTGTCGTTTGTGGTTGAGCTCTTGAATACCACCGCACTGTACGGCTACCCGGCCCCTCCATCCCAGAGGTCTCTCCAGGCGTCGCCCATGGCACCGCGGTGCACAGTAACTGGAAAGGAAGCGATGGCATCCCGCCGCGCCGCGTTCCTCGCCGCCCGCGAACGCGCACATGGTAAGGAATGGCATCTCGCCGTGCCGAGTTCATCTCTGTCGGTGGCCAGACAGTTACATGGGCAGACTTTGAGGCTGCCATGGCCAAATGGGTGGTGGATCTAGAGGCGGCCAGAGCCGCACAAAAGGAGCTGAAAAGGCAGAAAGCAGTCAAGAAAAGAGAGTCCCGCCGCCACAAAAAAAAGAGGCCGCACACCGTGGTGAGGAGAGCTTGGCAGAGATCGAAGCACGGTGGGCTGCGGCCTACAAGGCCGGGAAGGAGAACATCGGCGTCTGGCCAGCATGCCCTGATGGCAGCATGTGAGAAGTAGTTTAAGTTTGTAGTATTAGAGCAAATTACCAGTAGTACTTTAAGTTTGTAGTATTAACATACAATGTCAGTAAGAGCATCCTTTGAGGGCTTTGAGCGTTGATTACCATGTGTGCATGTGTCCATTTTTTGCGTTAATCATTGGAAGATCACAAAACACACGGTTTCTATGCCGTACCCGTATGCGTTTTTTGCGTTAATGACCCATAAGTCAGTTACCTATGCGATATTTCCTAATAAAGCAGGCATACCATTGATCGAAAAAAATCAAGTACACGTGTACATTTTTTTGGAGACGGGATCTGTCAACTTTATTTTTTTCTCGCACACGAGTATTTTACGCGCTTCGTCTGTGTTGTGTGTTTCCTTGCCCAAGTTTCACATTTCGCACCGAAATTTTCATTAGGCGCGCGATTTCAGAATTTATTCCTCCAACCACATCCTCTTCCCCTCAGTATTCCCCCCTCCCTCGTGCCTCCCCCTACCGGCATCTCAAACCGCCGCCGCCGCGACCACAGGTTCAACCACATCTATGTTCTGCTTGATCCAGTCAGGTAACCCACC
>NC_057809.1:527798451-527806747 GCF_018294505.1 Triticum aestivum | reverse complement strand
AATAAATGACTCTCTACAACTTCCGGGTTGTCTCCCTGGCAGCGCTTTCTTTAAATCCATTAAGCTAGGCATATAGTGCTCAAGTAATGGATCCACCCGGACCCCAAGGTATATCAAAGCCAATTTTAATTAATAATGATTTTTAATTTAGTAGTGAGCACAAAGTAACATATATCATGTAATGTTGAATTCTAACTCTCTTCCTATGCATCAGCATGTCATAAAAGAACAATTCATGCACCCATAGTAATGGCCAATACATAGTATGAACTGTTTCTTGCAATTTTATCGTATTAGAAACATAGAGAGGTGGAGATATAGTTCCTCTCTCATAATAATTGCAATTAGGAGCAGCAAGCACATACATATTATATTCATCAAAATCATCATGTATAATAGTAAAACGCAACCCATCAATATAATCCTTAATAAGGGTAAACTTCTCCGATATAGTGTAGTCGGGAGAATTCAAAAAGATAATAGGACTATCATGCATGGGTGCAATAGCAACAATTTCATGTTTAACATAAGGAACTATAGCAAGTTCATCTCCATGAGCATAATTTGATTGGCATCTTGGCCACAAGCATAGCAAGCATCATCAAAAAGGGATATTTCAAGAGAATCAACGGGATCATAACAATCATCCTTCGGTAAGCACGAAGGGAAATTAAACATTGTATCAGTTGAAGAGTTACTCTCATTAGAAGGTGTGCACGGGTAGCTAATCCTCTCTTCCTCCTTTTGTTCTTCACTCTCCTCATCATCTTTTTCATCCAATGAGCTCACAGTTTCATTAATTTCTTCTTCCATAGACTCCTGCAAAATATTAGTCTCTTCTTGGATAGTGGAGGAGTCCTCAATATATGATTTAACATAGGCATTAGAAGCATAATTATCATAACAATATTAAAGTATGGCAATATTTTCATACTTGTAAAGAGTAGCATCATACTTTTCAATCAAACAAGCAATTTCATAAGCACCCTTAAAAGCAACAAATTCTTCAATTTGTTGAACATCATAATAATTATAAACACCCTTAGCATAAGAAGATACGATTCCATTATCACTAAACAAACATTGGTATGGAAGGTGTTTCTTAGGGTCTTCAGAACAACAAGTATAATCATATATTTTGCATAAATTCCAAGCATAGCATTGCAAACGATGAATTTGATCCAGTAAACGTTTCCCTTTTTCAGATATATGATGTCTCACATAACAAGCATGCTCATCTAAAGATTTGCCCTCAAGTAAGCTAGTTGGGATTTCAGCACGAGCACATTGATACGTCTCCAACGTATCTATAATTTTTGATTGTTCCATGCTATTATATTATCTGTTTTGGATGTTTATGGGCTTTATTATACACTTTTATATTTTTTTGGGGACTAACCTATTAACCCAGAGCCCAGTGCCAGTTTCTGTTTTTTTCCTTGTTTTAGAGTATCGCAGAAAAAGAAAATCAAACGGAGTCCAATTGACCTAAAACTTCACGGAACTTATTTTTGGACTAGAAGAAGCCCACGGAGTATCGGAGATGGACCAGGAGAGTCCCGGGCTGGCCACGAGGGTGGGGGGCGCGCCCACCCCCCTGGGCGCCCCCCTGCCTCGTGGACAGCTCGGAGGTCCACCGACGTACTTTTTCCTCCTATATATACCCATATACCCTAAAAACTTCGAGGACCACAATAGATCGGGAGTTCCGCCGCCAGAAGCCTCCGTAGCCACCGAAAGCCAATCTAGACCCGTTCCGACACCCTGCCGGAGGGGGAATCCCTCTCCGGTGGCCATCTTCATCATCCCGGTGCTCTCCATGATGAGGAGGTGGTAGTTTTCCCTCGGGGCTGAGGATATGTACCAGTAGCTATGTGTTTGATCTCTTTCTCTCTCTCTCTCTCTCGTGTTCTTGAGGTGGTATGATCTTGATGTATCGCGAGCTCTGCTATTATAGGTGGATCTTATGATGTTTCTCCCCCTCTACCCTCTTGTAATGGATTGAGTCTTCCCTTTGAAGTTATCTTATCGGATTGCGTCTTTAAGGATTTGAGAACACTTGATGTATGTCTTTGATACGTCTCCAACGTATCTATAATTTTTGATTGCTCCATGCTATATTATCTACTGTTTTGGACATTGTTGGGCTTTATTATCCACTTTTATATTATTTTTGGGACTAACCTATTAACTGGAGGCCCAGCCCGGAATTGTTGTTTTTTTTGCCTATTTTAGGGTTTCGAAGAAAAGGAATATCAAACGGAGTCCAAACGGAATGAAACCTTCGGGAATGTGATTTTCTCGCCGAACATGATCTAGGAGACTTGGACCCTACGTCAAGCAACCAACAGGGAGGTCACAAGGTAGGGGGTGCGCCTACCCCCCAGGCATGCCCTCCACCCTCATGGGCCCCCTGTTGCTCCACCGACGTACTTCTTCCTCCTATATATACCTACGTACCCCCAAACAATCAGATACGGAGCCAAAAACCTAATTCCACCGCCACAACTTTCTGTATCCACGAGATCCCATCTTGGGGCCTGTTTCGGAGCTCCACCGGAGGGGGCATCCATCACGGAGGGCTTCTACATCAACACCATAGCCTCTTCGATGAAGTGTGAGTAGTTTACCTCACACCTTCAGGTCCATAGTTATTAGCTAGATGGCTTCTTCTCTCTTTTTGGATCTCAATACAATGTTCTCCCCCTCTCTTGTGGAGATCTATTCGATGTAATCTTTTTGCAGTGTGTTTGTTGAGACTGATGAATTGTAGGTTTATGATCAAGATTATCTATGAACAATATTTGAATCTTCTCTGAATTCTTTTATGTATGATTGGTTATCTTTGCAAGTCTCTTCGAATTATCAGTTTGGTTTGGCCTACTAGATTGATCTTTCTTGCAATGGGAGAAGTGCTTAGCTTTGGGTTCAATCTTTAGGTGTCCTTTCCTAGTGACAGTAGGGGCAGCAAGGCACATATTGTATTGTTGCCATCGAGGATAAAAAGATGGGGGTTTTATCATATTGAATGAATTTATCCCTCTACATCATGTCATCTTGCTTAAGGCGTTCCTCTGTTTTCATGAACTTAATACTCTAGATGCATGCTGGATAGCGGTCGATGAGTGGAGTAATAGTAGTAGATGCAGGCAGGAGTCGGTCTACTTGTCTCGGACGTGATGCCTATATACATGATCATACCTAGATATTCTCATAACTATGCTCAATTCTGTCAATTGCTCAACAGTAATTCGTTCACCCATCGTAAAATACTTATGCTCTTGAGAGTAGCCACTAGTGAAACCTATGGCCCCTGGGTCTATCTTCATCATATTAATCTTCCAATACTTAGTTATTTCCTTTGCTTTTTTACTTTGCTTTTATTTTACTTTGCATCTTTATCACAAAAAAATTATTCTATCATATCTATCAGATCTCACTCTCGTAAGTAACCGTGAAGGTATTGACAACCCCTTATCGCGTTGGTTGCGAGGAGTTATTTGTTTTGTGCAGGTACGAGGGACTCACGTGTAGCCTCCTACTGGATTGATACCTTGGTTCTCCAAAACTGAGGGAAATACTTACGCTACTTTGCTACATCATCCTTTCCTCTTCAAGGAAATCCAACGTAGTGCTCAAGAGGTAGCAAGAAGATTTTTGGCGCTATTGTCGTGGAGTCTACGCAAAAGTCAACATACCAAGTACCCATCACATACCCTTATCTCCCGCATTACATTATTTGCCATTTGCCTCTTGTTTTCCTCTCCCCCACTTCACCCTTGCCATTTTATTCGCCCTCTCTCTCTATCCTCCCTCTCTTTCTCCATTTTCCTCTTTTTGCCTGTTTCTTGTTTGCTTGTGTGTTGGATTGCACGCTTGTCACGATGGCTCAAGATAACACTAAATTGTGTGACTTTACCAATACCAACAACAATGATTTTATTAGCACTCCGATTGCTCCTCTTACCGATGTTGGATCTTGTGAAATTAATGGCGCTTTGCTGAATCTTGTCATGAAAGATCCGTTTCTGGCCTTCCTAGTGAAGATGCCGCTACCCATCTAAATAGCTTCATTGATTTGTGTGATATGCAAAAGAAGAAAGATGTGGATAATGATATTGTTAAATTGAAGCTATTTCCTTTTTCGCTTAGAGATCGTGCTAAAGCTTGGTTTTCATGTTTGCCTAAAAATAGTATTGATTCTTGGAACAAGTGCAAAGATGCTTTTATCTATAAGTATTTTCCTCCCGCTAAGATCATCTACCTTAGAAACAATATTATGAATTTTAAGCAACTTGATCATGAACATGTTGCACAAGCTTGGGAGAGGATGAAATTAATGATACGTAATTTCCCTACTCAAGGTTTGAATTTTTGGATGATTATACAAAATTCTTATGCCGGATTGAATTTTGCTTCTAGAAATCTTCTAGGTTCGGCCGCGGGAGGCACTTTTATGGAAATAACTTTAGGAGAAGCTACTAAACTCCTAGATAATATTATGGTTAATTATTCTCAATGGCATACTGAAAGATCTACTAATAAAAAGGTGCATGTGATAGAAGAAATTAATGTTTTGAGTGGAAAGATGGATGAACTTATGAAATTATTTGCTAGTAAGAGTGTTTCTTCTGATCCTAATGATATGCCCTTGTCTACTTTGATTGAGAATAATAATGAATCTATGGATGTGAATTTTATTGGTAGGAACAATTTTGGTAACAACGTGTATAGAGCAAATTTTAATCCTAGGCCGTATCCTAGTAATCCCTGTAATAATTATGGTAATTCCTACAACAATTCTTATCGAAATTATAATAAGATGCCCTCTGATTTTCAATCTAATATTAAAGAATTTATTACTTTGCAAAAGAGTTTCAATGCTTTGATTGAAGAAAAATTGCTTAAGATTGATGAGTTGGCTAGGAACGTTGATAGAATTTCTCTTGATGTTGATTCTTTGAAACTTAGATCTATTCCTCCTTGGCATGATATCAATGAGTCTCTCAAAGCCATGAGAATTTCCATTGATGAGTGCAAAGAAAGAACCGCTAGGATGTGTGCTAAGAAAGATGCCTTTATAAGAGCGTGTTCTTCTAGTTCCTATGAGAATAAAGATGAGGATCTAAACGTTATTGATGTGTCCCCTTTTAAATCTTTGTTTTGCAATATGAATCTTGATAATGATGGGACTGAATATGATCAACCTTTACCTAGAAGGCGTTCCAAAAATTCGGAGTTTTTATATCTTGATGCTAAATTTGATAAAAGTGGGATTGAAGAAATTAAAACCCTAGATGTTGCTAAACCCACTATTTTGGATTTTAAGGAATTTAATTATGAAAATTGCTCTTTGATTGATTGTATTTCCTTGTTGCAATCCGTGCTAAATTCTCCTCATGCTTATAGTCAAAATAACGCGTTTACTAAATATATCATTGATGCCTTGACGAAATCTTATGAAGAAAAACTTGAGTTGGAAGTTTCTATCCCTAGAAAAATTTATGATGAGGGGGAACCAACTATTAAAATTAAAATTAAAGATCATGAATGTTATGCTTTATGTGATTTGGGTGCTAGTGTTTCCACGATTCCAAAGACTTTGTGTGATTTGTTAGGTTTCCGTGACTTTGATAATTGCTCTCTAAACATGCATCTTGCGGATTCCACTATTTAGAAGCCTATGGGAAGAATTAATAATGTTCTTATTGTTGAAAATAGGAATTATGTGCCCGTAGATTTTATCGTTCTTGACATGGATTGCAATCCTTCATGTCCTATTATTCTTGGTAGATCTTTCCTTAGAACGATTGGTGCAATTATTGATATGAAGGAAGGAAATATTAGATTCCAATTTCCGTTAACGAAAGGCATGGAACACTTTCCTAGAAAGAAAATTAAATTACCTTATGAATCTATTATTAGAGCCACTTATGGATTGCTTACCAAAGATGGCAATACTTAGATCTATCCTTACTTTTTATGCCTAGCTAGGGGCCTTAAACGATAGCGCTTGTTGGGAGGCAACCCAATTTTATTTTTATTCCTTGCTTTTTGCTCCTGTTTAGTAATAAATAATTTACCTAGCCTCTGTTTTTCTTGTGTTTTTTGTGTTTAATTAGTGTTTGTGCCAAGTAGAACCGTTGGGAAGACTTGGGGAAAGTCTTGATATCTTGCTGTAAAAAAACAGAAACTTTAGAGCTCACGAGAACTGCTGCCATTTTTATTTGGAAAGTGCTATTTAGTTAATTATTTTTTAGTATGATTAATAGATAAATTTCCCACGTCCAGCAATTTATTTTTGAATTTTTGGGGTTCCAGATCTTGCGCTAGCTACAGATTACTACAGACTGTTCTGTTTTTGACAAATTCTGTTTTTCATGTGTTGTTTGCTTATTTTGATGAATCTATGGCTAGTAAAATAGTTTATTGTAGCGACCAGACCTCAAACGGTCTGATCTCTATGCTCCGGTGTCATCCCTGGATCAGTAATGCTGACACCACACAGTACTCAGAGGATTTATAACAGAGTAGCAATCACACACTTATTACATCGAGTGTCTCGAGAGAGAACTTATTACAATAAATATGGCTTGAGGCCATCTAATAACGATAATAGCGGAAGGCTTGGAAGATAAGTGAGTCCATCAACTCCAATGGCATCACTGACTATAGAACCACGACCTAAAAACTTCTTAATCATCGTCTGAAAAGTCTGCAACATTAACGTCGCAGCCCGAAACGGGCCAGCACATGGAATATGCTGGCAAGGTAACACATAGAGAGTAATGGAATGAAACAACTATATTATATGCATATTTGGCTGGTGGAAAGCTCTATGGTTACAGTTTTGCGTAAAGCCAATTTTTCCCTACTGCAAAGGAATAAATTTATTTAACTATCATGGTAGTTGTTAAACATTGAGAATGGTCGACAGCATCCTCGATCCCAATTAAACATCATCATTAAACAAAACCCAACAAAATTAATTTAGAGTAACATGTTGAGATTCACATGATAATCCAGGTACTAGATACTCAAGATGTCCATAACCAGGGACACGGCTAATCATGATTAGGTTATACACTCTGCAGAGGTTGCGTACTTTTCCCCCCAAGACTCGATCGCCTCCGTTTGGTTTCTCGCACTACATGGTGTTTGAGAAGACGGATGACCGAGACACAGTCTTTCAGAAGCGCTAGCACCTTACGATGGATAGGCCGTTACACCTACTTTCCCCTACATCTGCTAGTCTACCCTGTAAGAGTTCACACGACTTATTCAACTATGCCAGAGCCCATAATGGCTTGTGGCTGCACACAGAAGTTTCTAGTATGAAAAATTTCATGATCCCTTTGAGCCTGGGTGGTGGTCCAAATGAAACAGGCAATCTTGGAATAACCAGGTACCTCAATCCACCCAGATGTGTGTTTAAGTTGCCGCCTTAGATAAACCATTAGTTAATAATACTCACATCTGTCATGGATATCACTCACCCAATCCACGTCCACTAGCATAGCATAGCATAATGGCAAACGTAGAAGTAACTCCCAAAGGTTTGGTAATAAACAGGTAATAGGTACTACCTCAACTACTTCCCATCCCACAATTTAATTAGATCCTAATCATGCAATGTGTGAGGATTGATCTAATGCAATAAAACTGGGTAGTAGAAAAGGTATGCTCAAAGTGTTACTTGCCTTGCTGATGATCCGGGAAACCTAGAGATTCGAAGTAACAAGCGGCGCACTTCGGGTATTCTATCGCAGACAAACAAACAAGCATACAATAAGTACTCATCTAATGCACAGTTAAAACACAAATAAGAGATCTAACCAGAAAATTCAACTTAAGAACTCCGGTTTGCAAAAAGAATCAAATCGAACGAAGCAACGAAAGTCAAACGGCGAAAGAAAACAACTTCGTTCTACTAATCTGGATCTAAGGCAATTTTTTACAGTAGCAAAAACTTGTTTAAGTTGGTTAAACGGATAGAGGGTTTCGAGATGAAACTCCAGGCGCTTGAATCTCCTGATTCCGATAAACGAGCGAAAAGTTATACTAAAACAAAATCGGTTCAGGAATCGCGATCAGAAAAATCACGGATTTAATCCGAGAAAAAGAAAAACAATGAACGTTCGCTAGAACGAACGAACGGACGAACGCTCGCTATATAAATAAATCGGAAAAACCGATCTATTTAAAAAACCGAATCTAAAAAAACCGACGGAAAAACCGAACGGTTTTTCGGAAAAAAATAAAAAAAAACGGCGCGGATACCGAGGCGCACCTCGGG
>NC_057809.1:527790202-527798140 GCF_018294505.1 Triticum aestivum | reverse complement strand
GGGGCGGCACAGGCTAGGGTTCGGGGGGGGGGCGTAGGCTGAGGCTGGCTGGGCTCCCCCCGGCTTATAAAGCCTAGCGGGCCGGGAGTCCGGGTCGGACACGGCCCCTAGGTCGGTTCTTTTTTTTATAATTACGCGCAGAAGAAAAATAAAAAGAAATACTATATGGACTCCAAAAATCCTGAAATAAATTTTCCCGGGCTTCTAAAATCAAGCCGCACAAGGTGAACATTTATTTGGGGCCTAAGTGCAAATTTAGAAAAACACACATTTTTCCTAAATTCAAATAAAATAACAAAAAACTCCGAAATAAAATCTTATTTGATTTTATTATTAAATCCTCAATATTTCTTTATTTTGGGAAAGTCATTTTATTCCCTCTCTCAATACTTTTGTAATAGAAATAATTGATGATAAAATAAATAAAATCAAATGACCCTATTCTCATAATTTGAGAAAACTCAAATATGAAAATAATGAATTCCCCAACTCTCTCCCGTGGGTCCTTGAGTTGCGTAGAAATTTCTAGGATCAACCAAAATGCAAAATAATGATATGCATAGATGATCTAATGTATAACATTCCAAATTGAAAATTTGGGATGTTACAAACCTACCCCCCTTAAGATGAATCTCGCCCTCGAGATTCGGGTTGGCTAGAAAATAGGTGAGGGTGGTCCTTGAGCAAATCTTCCTCTCGCTCCCAGGTGGCTTCGTCCTCCGTGTGGTGGCTCCACTGAACTTTGCAAAACTTGATAACCTTGCTGCGAGTGACTCGACTGGCAAACTCGAGAATCTTAACTTGTTTCTACTCATAGGTCAAATCATTATCCAATTTAATTGTTTCCAATGGCACTGTGTCTCTCAAAGGTATGTCAGCCATCTCCGCGTGGCACTTCTTCAACTGAGAAACGTGGAATACATCATGAACTCCTGACAATTCTTCGGGCAATTCTAACTTGTAGGCCACTTCTCCCATACGCTCCAAAACTCGATATGGTCCTACAAATCATGGCGCTAATTTTCATTTAACTCCAAAACGCTTTGTTCCCCGAAGTGGTGATACTCGAAGATAACCTCTATCTCCAACTTCGTAAACTCTCTCCTTGCGTTTAGAATCTGCATAACTCTTTTGTCTGGACTGGGCTACCTTGAGCCTATCGCGAATCAATTTCACCTTCTGTTCAGACTCTTTAATCAAGTCAGGTCCAAACAACTGGCGGTCTCCAACTTCATCCCATGACAACGGTGTCCCGCACCTCCTTCC
Organism: Triticum aestivum; assembly: GCF_018294505.1. NCBI lineage: Eukaryota > Viridiplantae > Streptophyta > Magnoliopsida > Poales > Poaceae > Triticum > Triticum aestivum. The sequence continues at coordinate 527,796,874 of NC_057809.1, read as the reverse complement.
GTACAAGGCTTCGAAAGGGGCCATCTTTAAACTGGTTTGGTAACTGTTGTTGTAAGAGAACTCTGCATATGGCAAATTGTCGTCCAAACTAGATCCATAATCTAGCGCACAAGCTCTCAGCATATCCTCCAAAATCTGATTGACTCTCTCGGTCTGTCCATCTGTCTGTGGATGAAAAGTTGTACTGAATTCTAGCCTGGTACCCAAAGTTTCGTGCAACTGCTTCCAGAACTTTGAGGTAAACTAGGTTCCTCCATCTGATACGATACTCCTCGGAACTCCATGCAAACATACGATCATGGTCATGTATATCTTTGCCAACTTAGCACTGGTGTAAGTGGTCTTTACCGGGATGAAATGAGCTACTTTTGTCAATCAATCGACTACAACCCAAATCGAGTCATAGCCTGAACGAGTCTTGGGTAATCCCGTGATAAAATCCGTGCCTAACTTATCCCACTTCCATTCGGGTATCGGCAATGGTTGTAACAATCCTGCTGGCTTCTGATGCTCTGCCTTTACTCTCTGACATACATCACAAACTGCTACATACTCCGCAATATCCTTCTTCATTCCAGTCCACCAGAAAATATCCTTCAAATCCAAATACATCTTGGTATTTCCTGGGTGAATCGAATATGGTGAATCGAGTGCCTCTTGCAGAATTAGCTTCCTGATCTCCGGGTCATTGGGCACATAAACACGGTCTTCATACCATAGGGTGTCGTGCTCATCCTCACGAAATCCTTTAGCTTTTCCTTTGCTCAGTTTCTCCTTAATAGAGGCAATCTCCTTGTCAGTCTTCTGAGCTTCTCTGATTCTATCTATCAAAGTTGATTGAATCTCCAATGCTGCTACATAGCCTCTCGGAACTATTTCCAAACATAGTTCACGAAGATTTTCTGCTAACTCCCTTGGTATTTCTCCCGTCATTAATGTATTGACGTGGCTCTTACGGCTCAATGCGTCAGCTACTACATTAGCCTTTCTGGGATGGTAATGCAATCTCATATCATAATCCTTGATGAGCTCCAACCATATCCTTTGTTTGAGGTTTAACTCCTTCTGCGTGAAAATGTACTTCAAACTCTTATGATCCGTGTACACCTCACAATGGTTTCCAATCAGAAAATGTCTCCAAGACTTCAATACATGCACTACGGCTGCTAACTCCAAATCATGCATAGCATAATTCAACTCATGAGGCTTAAGCTATTTGGAGGCATATGAAACAACTCTCCCTTCCTACATAAGCAATGCTCCAAGTCCTCGACGTGAAGTGTCGCAATACACCTCATAGTCCTTGGTCTGATCTGGCAAAATCAACACTGGTGAAGTAACCAAGCATTTCTTCAACTCCTGGAAACTAGCCTCACACTCCTCAGTCCATATGAACTTGGTTTCCTTCTTTAACTGTTCAGTCATAGGCTTCGCAATCTTTGAGAAATTCTCAATAAATCTCTGGTAGTATCCTGCGAGTCCAAGAAAACTCCGTATCTTTCCAACAGTGGTTGGTGCTTCCCACTTGGTCACGGTATCAACTTTTGTGGGATCAACTGATATTCCTTCTCCGGATATAACGTGTCCGAGGAATCCTACTTCCTTCAACCAAAACTCACATTTGCTGAACTTGGCATACAACTGATGTTCTCTGAGCTTTTCAAGTACCAATCGCAAATGTTCCTTATGCTCTTCTTCATTCTTCGAGTAAACCAGGATATCATCAATGAACACCACGATGAACTTATCCGAGAACTCCATAAACACTTTGTTCATCATGTTCATAAAATAAGCAGGTGCGTTAGTCAGACCAAATGACATAACGGTGTACTCGTACAACCCATATCTGGTGGTAAAAGTTGTCTTAGGTATATCCTGTTCTCGAATCTTCAACTGGTGGTATCCTAATCGCAGATCGATCTTGGAAAATACCTTAGATCCTTGCAATCGATCAGACAAATCATTTATCATGGGTAGTGGGTACTTGTTCTTGATGGTTACTTCATTCAATCCTCGATAATCGACAACCATCCTTAATGATCCATCCTTCTTCTCCACTAGAAGTACTGGCGATCCCCAAGGTGAAGAACTTGGGCGAATATATCCCTTATCCAGTAGCTCCTTAATCTGCTTCTTAATTTCCACCAAATCCTTTGCAGGCATCCTGTATGGTCTCTTTGATATTGGCCCTGTGCTTGGCAATAGCTCAATCAAAAACTCAATATCTCTATCCGGTGGCATGCTTGGTAACTCCTATGGAAATACTTCAGGGAAATCCCTTACCACTGGTACTTCCTCCTGCACAACTCCTGTTAAACAATTTACTTGAGTCCCTTTTTGCCCATCTCGAGATACATACTTGATCCTTCTCCCTTCTGGGGTAGTAAGCAAAATTGTCTTACTGGCGCAATCGATGTTTCCTCCGTACATCGACAGCCAATCCATACCCAGAATTACATCCAATCCTTGTGATTCCAAAATGATTAAATCCGAGGGAAACACATGCCTACCTATACTCAATGGCACTTGAAAACATCCTTGAATGGCCATATACTCCGCTCCTGGTGAGATTACTAGCATAGGTGTTCTAAGAACCTTAGTGGGCAGGTTATACTTATCCACAAATACCCTTGATATGTATGAATGTGATGCACCAGTATCAAAAAGAACGAGTGCAGTAAATGACTTAACCAAAAACTTACCGATTACGACATCTGGCTGCTCTTCAACCTCCTCCACGTTAACGTGGTTCACCTGTCCCCTGTTGAAAGGGTTCGGCTTCTTCCCAGAACTTCCATTGCCATTTTGGCCTTCAGGACATTCATTGGCATAATGTCTGGTCTTCTGACACTTAAAACAAGTGACTTGGCTCAGGTCCTTCTTGGCTGGGGTTGATGGGTTGGTGCGATTCTGGCCATTGCTTCCTCCATTCCCATTACCATTTTTGGTGCCATTGTGATTGTGCGAGCTAACTCCTCCATGGGTATGCTGAAAATGTCCTCCCGGTCTAGGGGTAAAACGTGGCTTATGCTGAGCTCCTGAATTGTACTTCCCTTGTCCATACTTCCTCTTGCGATTCTCAATTTGCTGTTGCTTGCCTTCAATCATAAGAACACGGTCTACCAACTCCTGGTAGTTGTTGAAGGTCGCTACCATCAACTGCATGCTCAACTCATCATTTAGTCCTTCCAGAAACTTCTCCTGCTTAGCTGCATCCATAGCAACGTCATCTGGGGCATAACGTGCTAACTTACTAAAGTCCTCCACATACTGGGCAACTGTCCGTCCTTCTTGGCGCAAGTTGCGAAACTCACGCTTCTTCATGGCCATAACTCCTGCCGAGACATGGGCAGTATGAAAAGCCTGTTGAAACTGGTCCCATGTGACAGTGTCGACAGGGAAAGTGGCTGTGAAATTTTCCCACCATGATGCTGCGGGTCCTTCAAGCTGATGTGCGGCAAACTTCACCTTCTCCGCATCTGTGCATCCTGCTGTGGTCAACTCTCTAGCTGTCTTGCGGAGCCAATCATCTGCTACTATCGGCTCGATGCTACTGGAAAACACCGGCGGATTCAGCCTAAGAAAATGGGCTAAGTGATCAACAGGTGGTGGTGGTGGTGGTGGTGGGTTGTTGTTGTTGTTCCCCTGATTCTGATTCTGAACTAGCAACTGCATCAATGTGTTCTGCTGTTGGATCAACTGGGTGAGCTCCGGTGGGAAGGTAAATCCGGGGTCACGTCTCGGAGGCATCTAAGGGTTTAGAAAAGATGAGATATAAGAATAGAGGGGGTCTAAAGAGATAACACTACCCATATGCACATAAGGCAAAACAAACAATTCACTTCACTCAATCAAACAAGGGCATACAATCGATCTAACTATCGCAAAAGTGCTCGGACTACTATATTTACATGGTGGACTACTACTAATGATGAGGTGGTCTACTAGAAATATTCTTCGGTTGCAGACTCCATGATATCTTCTCCGGCTTCATCAACATAGTCATCATCGCTATCATCTAGGTCCGAGTCGGTGTCGTCGATGATGATGTAGTCTTCTGGGCTAATCTCCTTGGGTTCTTCAGCTTCATCTACTGGTGTAGGGCCTCCCATAAATATTGCTAGCTTCATTGTTAGGTCGGCATTCTTATCCACTAGTACTTCAATTTCCTCTTCATAATCTTCACATGTAGCCTTGAGTTCTTCCTCTAGTTCCTTGATCCTTGTCCTTGCCTTCTTCAGGTCTATCATGTTGGCGCACATCTGGTTCTCCTGTCATCGAATGTGCTGGTTTAATTCCTGGATAAAAGCTGCAATGGATCTATCCTTTCTGGTGCTGATCATCTCCCAGTGCTCATCTCTGCGCCCACAAATCTGGTAGATAGTATCCTTGAGATCCTTGTGGTAGACTTCTCCAATGTGTCCCATGGCGATGTGAGCTGCCATGCTCTTTCCTAGACTCCAAGTTGGTGCGTCAAAAGAAAACTCTATGGGCTCAGTGACTGGCATGAACGTCCTTCCTGGAACTTGAACTTGAATCATCTAGTGCTCTTCTTCAGGTAAAGTGGCATTGTAGGTTCCGGTGAAGCTTGGTACTCCTATGTTGAGGTATCTAGTGACTTCCTTCAAGTGACGTCCAAAGGGTGTATCGTCATCTGGTTGCTTGAACTTGTTCTTTGCATCCGCCATCCTAAAGAGTAGAAAAGATGAGAGGTCAGAAAAGAAGAGAATGAATAGTGATCTAGGTCTTTAGCTTAGTGGTAGTGTCCTACAGTCAGCGTGTGCTCTAATACCATCTCTGTAGCGACCAGACCTCAAATGGTCTGATCTCTGTGCTCCGGTGTCATCCCTGGATCAGTAATGCTGACACCACACATTACTTGGAGGATTTATAACAGAGTAGCAATCACACACTTATTACATCGAGTGTCTCAAGAGAGAACTTATTACAATAAATATGGCTTGAGGCCATCTAATAACGATAACAGCGGAAGGCTTGGAAGATAAGTGAGTCCATCAACTCCAACGGCATCATTGAGTATAGAACCATGACCTAAAAACTCCTTAATCATCGTCTGAAAAGTCTGCAACATTAACGTTGCAGCCCGAAACGGGTCAGCACATGGAATATGCTGGCAAGGTAACACATAGAGAGTAATGGAATGAAACAACTATATTATATGCATATTTGGCTGGTGGAAAGGTCTATGGTTACAGTTTTGCATAAAGCCAATTTTTCCCTACTGCAAAGGAATAAATTTATTTAACTATCATGGTAGTTGTTAAACATTGAGAATGGTTGACACCATCCTCAATCCCAATTAAACATCATCATTAAACAAAACCCAACAAAATTAATTTAGAGTAACATGTTGAGATTCACATGATAATCCAGGTACTAGATACTCAAGATGTCCATAACCAGGGACACGGCTAATCATGATTAGGTTATACACTCTGAGAGGTTTGCGCACTTTTCCCCTCAAGACTCGATCGCCTCCGTTTGGTTTCTCGCACTACATGGTGTTTGAGAAGACGGATGACCGAGACATAGTCTTTTAGAAGCGCTAGCACCTTACGATGGATAGACCGTTACACCTACTTTCCCCTACATCTGCTAGTCTACCCTATAAGAGTTCGCACAACTTATTCAACTATGCCAGAGCCCATAATGGCTTGTGGCTGCACACGAAAGTTTCTAGTATGAAAAATCTCATGATCCCTTTGAGCCTGGGTGGCGGTCCAAATGAAATAGGCAATCCTAGAATAACCAGGTACCTCAATCCACCCAGATGTGTGTTTAAGTTGCCGCCTTAGATAAACCATTAATTAACAATACTCACATCTGTCATGGATATCACTCACCCAATCCACGTCTACTAGCATAGCATACCATAATGGCAAACGTAGAAGTAACTCCCGAAGGTTTGATAATAAGCAGGTAATAGGTACTAGCTCAACTACTTCCCATCCCACAATGTAATTAGATCCTAAAAATGCAATGTGTGAGGATTGATCTAATGCAATAAAACTGAGTAGTAGAAAAGGTATGCTCAAAGTGTTACTTGCCTTGCTGATGATCCAGGAAACCTAGAGATTAGAAGTAACAAGCGGCGCACTCCAGGTATTCTATCGCAGACAAACAAACAAGCATACAATAAGTACTCATCTAATGCATAGTTAAAACTCAAATAAGAGATCTAACCACAAAATTCAACTTAAGAACTCCGGTTTGCAAAAAGAATCAAATCGAACGAAGCAACGAAAGTGAAACGGCGAAAGAAAACAACTTCGTTCTACTAATCTGGATATAAGGCTATTTTTTACAATAGCAAAAACTTGTTTAAGTTGGTTAAACGGATAGAGGGTTTCGATACGAAACTCCAGGCGCTTGAATCGCCTGATTCCGATAAACGAGCGAAAAGTTATGCTAAAACGAAAATTGGATCAGGAATCACGATCAGAAAAATCACGGATTTAATCCGAGAAAAAGAAAAACGACGAATGTTCGCTAGAACGAACGAACGGACGAACGCTCGCTATTTAAATAAATCGGAAAAACCGATCTATTTAAAAAAACGAATCTAAAAAAACCGAAAAAAAAACAATGGAAAAACCGAACGGTTTTTCGGAAAAAAATAAAAAAACGGCGCGGATACCGAGGCGCACCTCG
>NC_057809.1:527786584-527789827 GCF_018294505.1 Triticum aestivum | reverse complement strand
GGCGGCGGGTGCTGGCGGCGGCGGGGCGGCGCTGGCTAGGGTTCGGGGGCGTGGGCTGAGGCTGGCTGGGCTCCCCCCGGCTTATAAAGCCTAGCGGGCCGGGAGTCCGGGTCGGACACGGCCCCTTGGTCGGTTCGTTTTTTTATAAATACGCGCAGAAGAAAAATAAAAAGAAATACTAAATGGACTCCAAAAATCCCGAAATAAATTTTCCCGGGCTTCTAAAATCAAGCCGCACAAGGTGAACATTTATTTGGGGCCTAAATGCAAATTTTGAAAAACACACATTTTTCCTAAATTCAAATAAAATAACGGAAAACTCCGAAATAAAATCTTATTTGATTTTATTATTAAATCCTCAATATTTCTTTATTTTGGGTAAGTCATTTTATTCCCTCTCTCATTATTTTTGTAATGGAAATAATTGGTGATAAAATAAATAAAATCAAATGATCCTATTCTCATAATTTGAGAAAACTCAAATATGGAAATAATGAATTCCCCAATTCTCTCCGTGGGTCCTTGAGTTGCGTAGAAATTTCTAGGATCAACCAAAATGCAAAATAAAATATGATATGCATAGATGATCTAACGTATAACATTCCAAATTGAAAATTTGGGATGTTACATTTATAAACCATAGAGAAGTTGGAATACAGTAGGTTTAACACTAATATAAATAAAGAATGAGTTCATTACAGTACCTTGAAGTGGTCTTTTGTTTTCTTTCGCTAACGGAGCTCACGAGATTTTCTACTTTATGTTTTGTGTTGTGAAGTTTTCAAGTTTTGTGTAAAGATTTGATGGATTATGGAACATGGAGTTGCAAGAGCCTAAGCTTGGGGATGCCCATGGCACCCCCAAGATAATCTAAGGACACCTAAAAGCCAAAGCTTGAGGATGCCCAGACAGGCATCCCCTCTTTCGTCTACTTCTATCGGTAACTTTACTTGGAGCTATATTTTTATTCACCACATGATATGTGTTTTGCTTGGAGCATCTTGTATGATTTGAGTCTTTGCTTTTTAGTTTACCACAATCATCCTTGCTGTACACACCTTTTTAGAGAACCATACATGATTTGGAATGTGTTAGAATACTCTATGTGCTTCGCTTATATCATTTGAGTTATATAGTTTTGCTCTAGTACTTCACTTATATCTTTTAGAGCACGGTGGTGGATTTGTTTTATAGAAACTATTGATCTCTCATGCTTCACTTATATTATTTTGAGAGTCTCAAATAGCATCGTAATTTGTTTAAATAATCCTAATATGCTTGGTATTCAAGAATAGTTAAAAAACTTTCTTACGAGTGTGTTGAATGCTATGAGAAGTTTGATGCTTGATAATTGTTTTGAGATATGAAGATGGTGATATTAAAGTTGTGCTAGTTGAGTAGTCGTGAATTTGAGAAATACTTGTGTTAAAGTTTTTGATTCCCGTAGCATGCACGTATGGTGAACCGTTATGTGATGAAGTCGGAGCATGATTTATTTTTTGATTGTCTTCCTTATGAGTGGCGGTCGGGGATAAGCGATGGTCTTTTCCTACCAATCTATCCCCCTAGGAGCACGCGCGTAATACTTTGCTTTGATAACTTGTAGATTTTTGCAATAAGTATATGAGTTGTTTATGACTAATGTTGAGTCCATGGATTATACGCACTTTTCTTACTACACCATTGCTAGCATCTCCAATACCGCACACCTTTCGCCGGTATCATACACCCACCATATACCTTCCTCAAAACATCCACCATACCTACCTATTATGGCATTTCCATAGCCATTCCGAGATATATTGCCATGCAACTTTCCACCATTCCATTTATTATGACACACTCCATCATTGTCATATTGCTTAGCATGATCATGTAGTTAACATCGTATTTGTGGCAAAGCCACCATTCATAATTCTTTCATACATGTCACTCTTGATTCATTGCATATCCCAGTATACCGCCGGAGGCATTCATATAGAGTCATATTTTGTTCTAAGTATCGAGTTGTAATTGTTGAGTTGTAAGAAAATAAAAGTGTGATGATCATCATTATTAGAGCATTGTCCCAGTGAGGAAAGGATGATGGAGACTGTGATTCCCCCACAAGTCAGGATGAGACTCCAGACGAAAAAAAAGAAAGAGGCCATAAAAAAGAGAAAAGGCCCAAATAAAAAATGAGAGAAAAAGAGAGAAGGGACAATGTTACTATCCTTTACCATACTTGTGCTTCAAAGTAGCACCATGATATTCATGATAGAGAGTCTCTCATTTCGTCACTTTCATATACTAGTGGGAATTTTTCATTATAGAACTTGGCTTGTATATTCCAATGATGGGCTTCCTCAAAATACCCTAGGTCTTCATGATCAAGCAAGTTGGATGCACACCCACTTAGTTTCTTTTGTTGAGCTTTCATATACTTATAGCTCTAGTGCATCTGTTGCATGGCAATCCCTACTCACTCACATTGATATCTGTTGATGGGCATCTCCATAGCCCGCTGATACGCCTAGTTGATGTGAGACTATCTTCTCCCTTTTTTGTCTTCTCCACAACCACCATTCTATTCCACATATAGTGCTATATCCATGGCTCACGCTCATGTACTGCGTGAAGATTGAAAAAGTTTGAGAATGTCAAAAGTATGAAACTATTGCTTGGCTTGTCATCGGGGTTGTGCATGATTTAAATATTTTGTGTGGTGAAGATAGAGCATAGCCAGACTATATGATTTTGTAGGGATAACTTTCTTTGGCCATGTTATTTCGAGAAGACATGATTGCTTTGTTAGTATGCTTGAAGTATTATTATTTTTATGTCAATATTAAACTTTTATGTTGAATCTTTCGGATCTGAATATTCATACCACAATTAAGAAGAATTACATTAAAATTATGCCAAGTAGCACTTCACATCAAAAATTATCTTTTTTATCATTTACCTACTCGAGGACGAGCAGGAATTAAGCTTGGGGATGCTTGATACGTCTCCAACATATCTATAATTTTTGATTGCTCCATGCTATATTATCTACTGTTTTGGACATTATTGGGCTTTATTATCCACTTTTATATTATTTTTGGGACTAACCTATTAACCGGAGGCCCAGCCCAGAATTGCTGTTTTTTGCCTATTTTAGGGTTTCGAAGAAAAGTAATATCAAACGGATTCCAAACGGAATAAAACCTTCGGGAACGTGATTTTCTCACCAAACATGATCCAGGAGACTTGGACCCTACG